>NW_019266434.1:1122621-1191084 GCF_002742605.1 Olea europaea var. sylvestris
CCAAATTTAAGCCCATTCCGACACCATCGCGACAAATGACGAAATTGCCCCTGGTGCGATTTTTCTTTGTTAATTTTCTATCCAAAACTTCTTCAAAATCCAAAGCTAGTTATCTTATATCAGTTTTGGGACTCCGCCCCATGTCCAATTTTTCGGGCCGTATCCAATGAACTTGCAAAATTCCAACCCAAATTGCCCCTGGTGCTGTTTTTCTTTGTTAATTTGTTGTCCAACACTTCCACAAACTCCAAAGCTAGTTGCCCTATATCTGTCTTGGGACTCCACCTTGAGTCCAATTTCCCGAGCCATTTCCCATCAAACTGCCAAATTTCAGCCCATTCCCACACCGTCGCGACAAATAACAAAATTGACCCAGGTGCAGTTTTTCTTTTATAATTTTCTGTCCAACACTTCTTCAAACTCCAAAGCTAGTTATCCTATATCAATCTTGGGAATCTGTCTCGAGTCCAATTTCTCGGGTCGTTTCCAATCAAACTGCCAAATTTAAGCCCATTCCGACACCATCGCGACAAATGACGAAATTGCCCCTGGTGCGATTTTTCTTTGTTAATTTTCTATCCAAAACTTCTTCAAAATCCAAAGCTAGTTATCTTATATCAGTTTTGGGACTCCGCCCCATGTCCAATTTTTCGGGCCGTATCCAATGAACTTGCAAAATTCCAACCCAAATTGCCCCTGGTGCTGTTTTTCTTTGTTAATTTGTTGTCCAACACTTCCACAAACTCCAAAGCTAGTTGCCCTATATCTGTCTTGGGACTCCACCTTGAGTCCAATTTCTCGAGCCATTTCCCATCAAACTGCCAAATTTCAGCCCATTCCCACACCGTCGCGACAAATAACAAAATTGCCCCAGGTGCAGTTCTTCTTTGTTAATTTTCTGTCCAACACTTCTTCAAACTCCAAAGCTAGTTGTCCTGTATCAGTCTTAGGGCTTCCCCTCGAGTCCAATTTCTCGGGCCATTTCCAATCAACCTTCCAAATTTCAGCCATTCCGACACCGTCGCGACAAATGATGAAATTACCCTTAGTGCGGTTTTTCTTTATTAATTTTCAGTCCAACACTTCTTCAAACTCCAAAGCTAGTTGTCCTGTGTCAATCTTAGGGATTTCCCCCGAGTCCAATTTCTCGGGTTGTTTCCAATCAACCTCCCAAATTTCAGCCCACTCCGACGCCGTCGCGACAAATGATGAAATTGCCCCTGGTGCGATTTTTCTTTGTTAATTTTCTGTCCCACACTACTTCAAACTCCAAAGCTAGTTGTCCTATATCAGTCTTGTCACTCTGTTTCGAGTCCAATTTCTTGGGCTGTTTCCAATCAACTTGCCAAATTTTAGCCATTCCGACACCGTCGCAACAAATGACGAAATTACCCCGGGTGCGGCATTTCTGTGTTAAATTCTGTCCAGCACTTCTTCAAACCCCAAAGCTAGTTATCCTATATCAATCTCGGGACTCTACCTTGAGTCTAATTTCTCAGGCCTTTCCCAATCAACCTGCCAAATTTCAGACCATTCCGACACCGTCGCAACAAATGACGAAATTACCCCTAGTGTGGTTTTTCGTTGTCAAATTTCTGTCCAACACTTCTTCGAACTCCAAAGCTGGTTGTCCTACATCAGTCTCGAGACTCCGTCCCGAATCAAATTTCTTGGGTTGTTTCCAATCACCCTACCAAAATTCAGCCCATTCTGACGCTGTCGCGGCTAATGACGAAATTGCCCCTGGTGCGATTTTTCTTTGTTAATTTTCTGTCCAACACTTCTTCAAACTCCAAAGCTAGTTGTCCAATATCATTCTTAGGACTCTACCCCAAGACCCATTCTTCATGCCGTTTCAAATCACCCTACCAAATTTCAGCCCATTCAGACGCTGTCGCGTCAAATGACGAAATTGCCCCTGGTGCAATTTTTCTTTGTTAATTTTCGGTCCAACACTTCTTCAAACTCCAAAGCTAGTTGTCATATAACAGTCTCATCACTCTACCCTAAGTCCCATTTCTTGGGCCGTTTCCAGTCGACTTGCTAAATTTCAGCCCATACCGACACCATCGCGACAAATGATGAAATTGCCCCTGGTGCAATTTTTCTTTATTAATTTTTTGTCCAACAATTCTTCAAACTCCAAAGCTAGTTGTCCTATATCAGTCTCAAGACTCGGCCCCGAGTCTAATTTCTCGGGTCATTTCCAATCAACCTGCCAAATTTCAACCCATTCCGATACCGTCGCGACAAATGATGAAATTGTCCCTGGTGCGATTTTCCCTTATTAATTTTCTGTCCAGTACTTCTTCAAACTCCAAAGCTAGTTGTCCTATATTAGTCTCAAGACTTTGCCTCGAGTCCAATTTCTTGGGCCATTTCCAATCAACCTACCAAATTTCAGCCCATTCTGACGTCATCGTGGCAAATGACGAAATTGCCCCTGGAGCGATTTTTCTTCGTTAATTTTCTATCCAGCACTTCTTCATACTCCAAAGGTAGTTGTCCTATATCAGTCTTAGCACTCTACCCTGAGTCTAATTTCTTGGGCGTTTCCAATCAGCTTGCCAAATTTCAGCCCATTTCGACACCGTCGCGAGAATTAACGAAATTGCCCCTGGTGCGGTTTTTATTTGTTAATTTTCTTTCCAACCCTTCTTCAATCTCCAAATCTAGTTGTCCTATATCAAACTCGGGACTTTGCCCCAAGTCCAATTTTTCGGGCCGTTTCCAATGAACCTGCAAAATTTCAGCCCATTCCGACACCGTCATGACAAATGATGAAATTGCCCCAGGTGCGGTTTTTCTTTGTTAATTTTCTGTCCAACCCTTCTTCAAACTCGAAAGCTAGTTGCCCTATATCAGTCTCAGGACTCCGCCCCAAGTCCAATATTTCAGGCCGTTTCCAGTCAACCTGCCAAATTTCAGCCCGTTCCCACACCGTCGCGACAAATGACGAAATTGCCCCAGGTGCTGTTTTTCTTTTATAATTTTCTGTCCAACACTTCTTCAAACTCCAAAGCTAGTTATCCTATATCAGTCTTGGGAATCCGTCTCGAGTCCAATTTCTAGGGTCGTTTCCAATCAACCATCGCGACAAATGACGAAATTGCCCCTCCTGCGATTTTTCTTTGTTAATTTTCTGTCCAACATATATCCAAACTCCAAAGCTAGTTGTCCTATATCAGTCTCATCACTCCGCCCCGAGTCCAATTTCTCAGGCCGTTTCCAATCAACCTGCCAAATTTCAGACCATTTCTACACTATCTCGACAAATGACGAAATTGCCCCTGGTGCAGTTTTTCTTTATTAATTTTCTGTCCAACACTTCTTCAAACTCCAAAGCAAGTTGTCCTATATCAGTCTCACGACTCAGTCCCAAGTCCAATTTTTCAGGCCATTTCTAATGAACCTGCAAAATATCAGCCAATTCCGACAGCGTCGCGACAAACGACGAAATTGCCCCTGGTGCGGTTTTTCTTTATTAATTTTCTGTCCAACACTTCTTCAAACACCAAAGCTAGTTACCATATATCAGTCTCAGGACTCTTCCTCGAGCCCAATATCTCAGGCCCTTTCCAATCAACCTGCCAAATTTCTACCCATTCCCACACCGTCGTGACAAATGGCGAAATTACCCCAGGTACAGTTTTTCTTTATTAATTTTCTGTCCAACACTTCTTCAAACTCCAAAGCAAGTTGTCCTATATCAGTCTCGCAACTCTGTCCCAAGTCCAATTTTTTGGGCCGTTTCCAAAGAACCTGCAAAATTTCAGCCAATTCCGACACCGTCGCGACAAATTACGAAATTGCCCCTAGTACGATTTTTCTTTGTTAATTTTCTGTCCAACACTTCTTCAAACTCCAAAGCTAGTTGCCATATATCAGTCTCAGGACTCTGCCTCGCACCCAATATCTCGGGCCCTTTCCAATAAACCTGCCAAATTTCAGCCCATTCCCACACCGTCGCGACAAATGGCGAAATTACCCCAGGTGCGGTTCTTCTTCGTTAATTTTCTGTCCAACACTTCTTCAAACTACAATGTTAGTTATCCTATGCCAATCTTGGCACTCCACGCTGAGTCCAATTTCTTGGGCCATTTCCAATCAACCTGCCAAATTTAAGCCCATTCCGACACCGTCGCGACAAATGACGAAATTGCCCCTGGTGTAGTTTTTCTTTATTAATTTTCTATCCAACACTTCTTCAAACTCCAAAGCTAATTGCCCTATATCAGTCTCGAGACTCTGCATCAAGTCCATTTTTTTAGGCCGTTTCCAATGAACTTGCAAAATTTCAGCCCATTCCGGCACCGTTGCGACAAATGACGAAATTGCCCCTGGTGTGGTTTTTCTTTGTTAATTTTCTGTCCAACACTTCCTCAAACTCCAAAGCTAGTTATCCATATCAGTCCAGGGACTCACCCTGAGTCCAATTTCTCAAGCCATTTCCAATCAACCTGCCAAATATCAGCCCATTCCCACACCATCGGGACAAATGACGAAATTGTCCTAGGTGCAATTTTTCTTTGTTTGTTTTCTGTCCAACACTTCTTCAAACTCCAAAGCTAGTTGTCCTCTATCAGTCTTAGGAGTCAGCCTCGAGTCCAATTTCTTGGGTCATTTTCAAACTACCTGCTAAATTTCAGCCCATTCCGACACCGTCGCGATAAATGATGAAATTGCCTCTGGTGCGATTTTTCTTTATTAATTTTATGTCCAACACATTTTTAAACTCCAAAGCTAGTTCTCCTGTATCAGTCTCAGGACTTCACCCAGAGTCCAATTTCTTGGGCCGTTTCCCATCAACCGGCCAAATTTCAGCCCATTCCGACGCTGTCGCGGCAAATGACGAAATTACCCATGGTGCGATTTTTCTTTGTTAAATTCTGTCTAGCACTTCTTCAAACTCTAAAGCTAGTTGTCCTATATCAGTCTTAAGACTTCATCCCAAGTCCAATTTCTCGGTCCGTTTCCAATCAACCCGCCAAATGTCAACCCATTCCGACGCCGTCGCGACGAATGACGAAATTGCCCCTGGTGCGGTTTTTCTTTGTGTTAATTTTTTGTCCAACATATATCCAAACTCCCAAGTTAGTTGTCCTATATCAGTCTTGTCACTCCGCCCAAGTCCAACTTCTCGAGTCGTCTCCAATCAACCTGCCAAATTTCAGGCCATTTCTACACCGTCGCGACAAATGACGAAATTGCCCCTGGTGCAGTTTTTCTTTATTAATTTTCTATCCAACACTTCTTCAAACTCCAAAGCTAATTGTCCTATATCAGTCTCGAGACTCTGCACCAAGTCCATTTTTTCAAGGCGTTTCCAATGAACTTGCAAAATTTCAGCCCACTCCGGCACCGTTGCGACAAATGACGAAATTGCCCCTGGTGTGATTTTTCTTTGTTAATTTTCTGTCCAACACTTCCTCAAACTCCAAAGCTAGTTACCCATATCAGTCCAGGAACTCACCCTGAGTCCAATTTCTCGAGCCATTTCCAATCAACCTGCCAAATTTCAGCCCATTCCCACACCATCGGGACAAATGACGAAATTGTCCTAGGTGCGGTTTTTCTTTGTTTGTTTTCTGTCCAACACTTCTTCAAACTCCAAAGCTAGTTGTCCTCTATCAGTCTTAGGAGTCAGCCTCGAGTCCAATTTCTCGGGTCATTTTCAAACTACCTGCTAAATTTCAGCCCATTCCGACACCGTCGCGATAAATGACGAAATTGCCCCTGGTGCGATTTTTCTTTATTAATTTTATGTCCAACACATTTTTAAACTCCAAAGCTAGTTCTCCTGTATCAGTCTCAGGACTTCACCCAGAGTCCAATTTCTTGGGCCGTTTCCCATCAACCGGCCAAATTTCAGCCCATTCCGACGCTGTCGCGGCAAATGACGAAATTACCCATGGTGCGATTTTTCTTTGTTAAATTCTGTCTAGCACTTCTTCAAACTCTAAAGCTAGTTGTCCTATATCAGTCTTAAGACTTCATCCCAAGTCCAATTTCTCGGTCCGTTTCCAATCAACCCGCCAAATGTCAACCCATTCCGACGCCGTCGCGACGAATGACGAAATTGCCCCTGGTGCGGTTTTTCTTTGTGTTAATTTTTTGTCCAACATATATCCAAACTCCCAAGTTAGTTGTCCTATATCAGTCTTGTCACTCCGCCCAAGTCCAATTTCTCGAGTCGTCTCCAATCAACCTGCCAAATTTCAGGCCATTTCTACACCGTCGCGACAAATGACGAAATTGCCCCTGGTGTAGTTTTTCTTTATTAATTTTCTATCCAACACTTCTTCAAACTCCAAAGCTAATTGGCCTATATCAGTCTCGAGACTTTGCACCAAGTCCATTTTTTCAGGCCGTTTCCAATGAACTTGCAAAATTTCAGCCCATTCCGGCACCGTTGCGACAAATGACGAAATTGCCCCTGGTGTGGTTTTTCTTTGTTAATTTTCTGTCCAACACTTCCTCAAACTCCAAAGCTAGTTATCCATATAAGTCCAGGGACTCACCCTGAGTCCAATTTCTCTAGCCGTTTCCAATCAACCTGCCAAATTTCAGCCCATTCCCACACTATCGGAACAAATGACGAAATTGTCCTAGGTGCGGTTTTTCTTTGTTTGTTTTCTGTCCAACACTTTTTCAAACTCCAAAGCTAGTTGTCCTCTATCATTCTTAGGAGTCAGCCTCGAGTCCAATTTCTCGGGTCATTTTCAAACTACCTACTAAATCTCAGCCCATTCCGACACCGTCGCGATAAATGACGAAATTGCCCCTGGTGCGATTTTTCTTTATTAATTTTATGTCCAACACATTTTTAAACTCCAAAGCTAGTTCTCCTGTATCAGTCTCAGGACTTCACCCAGAGTCCAATTTCTTGGGCCGTTTCCCATCAACCGGCCAAATTTCAGCCCATTCCGACGCTGTCGCGGCAAATGACGAAATTACCCCTGGTGCGATTTTTCTTTGTTAAATTCTGTCTAGCACTTCTTCAAACTCTAAAGCTAGTTGTCCTATATCAGTCTTAAGACTTCATCCCAAGTACAATTTCTCGGGCCGTTTCCAATCAACCCGCCAAATGTCAACCCATTCCGACGCCGTCGCGACGAATGACGAAATTGCCCCTGGTGCGGTTTTTCTTTGTGTTAATTTTCTGTCCAACATATATCCAAACTCCCAAGTTAGTTGTCCTATATCAGTCTTGTCACTCTGTCCAAGTCCAATTTCTCGAGTCGTTTCCAATCAACCTGCCAAATTTCAGGCCATTTCTACACCGTCGCGACAAATGACGAAATTGCCCCTGGTGCAGTTTTTCTTTATTAATTTTCTATCCAACATTTCTTCAAACTCCAAAGCAAGTTGTCCTATATCAGTCTCGTGACTCTGCCCCAAGTCCATTTTTTCAGGCCGTTTCCAATGAACTTGTAAAATTTCAGCCCATTCCGACACCATCGCGACAAATGACGAAATTGCCCCTGGTGTGGTTTTTCTTTGTTAATTTTCTGTCCAACACTTCCTCAAACTCCAAAGCTAGTTATCCATATCAGTCTAGGGACTCCACCCTGAGTCCAATTTCTCTAGCCGTTTTCAATCAACCTACCAAATTTCGGCCAATTCCCACACCATCGGGACAAACGACGAAATTGCCCCAAGTGCTATTTTTCTTTGTTAGTTTTCTGTCCAACACTTCTTCAAACTCCAAAGGTAGTTGTCCTCTATCAGTCTCAGGACTCAGCCCCGAGTCCAATTTCTCAGGTCGTTTTCAAACTACCTGCCAAATTTCAGCCCACTCCGACACCATCGCGACAAATGACGAAATTGGCCCTGGTGCGATTTTTCTTTATTAATTTTCCGTCCAACACATCTTCAAACTCCAAAGCTAGTTGTCCTATATCAGTCTCAGGACTTTGCCTCGAGTCCAATTTCTCGTGCCGTTTCCAATCAACCGGCTAAATTTCAGTCCATTCCGACGCCGTCGCGATAAATGACTAAATTGCCCCTGGTGCAATTTTTCTTTGTTAAATTCTATCCAGCACTTCTTCAAACTCTAAAGCTAGTTGTCCTATATCAATCTTGGGACTTCACCCCAAGTCCAATTTCTTGGGCTGTTTCCAATCAACCCACCAAATGTCAGCCCATTCCAATGCCGTCGTGGCGAATGACGAAATTGCCCTTGGTGCGGTTTTTCTTTGTTTATTTTCTGTCCAACATATATCCAAACTCCAAAGCTAGTTGTCCTATATCAGTCTCGTCACTCCCCCCCGAGTCCAATTTCTCAGGCCGTTTCCAATCAACCTTCCAAATTTCAGACCATTTCTACACTGTCGCGACAAATGACGAAATTGCCCCTAGTGCAGTTTTTCTTTATTAATTTTCTTTCCAACATTTCTTCAAACTCCAAAGCAAGTTGTCCTGTATCAGTCTCGTGACTTTGGCCCAAGTCCAATTTTTTGGGCCATTTCCAATGAACCTGCAAAATTTCAACCAATTCCGACACCGTCGCGACAAATGACGAAATTGCCCCTGGTGCGATTTTTCTTTGTTAATTTTCTGTCCAACACTTCTTCAAACTCCAATGCTAGTTATCCTATATCAGTCATGGGATTCCACCCTGAGTCCAATTTCTCGGGTCATTTCCAATCAACCTGCCAAATTTAAGCCCATTCCGACACCGTCGCGACAAATGACGAAATTGCCCCTGGTGCGATTTTTCTTTGTTAATTTTCTATCCAATACTTCTTTAAACTCCAAAGCTAATTGTCCTATATTAGTCTCAAGCCTCTGTCCCAAGTCCATTTTTTTAGGCCGTTTCCAATGAACTTGCAAAATTTCAGCCCATTCCGACACCATCTCGATAAATGACGAAATTGCCCCTGGTGTGGTTTTTCTTTGTTAATTTTCTATCCAACCTTTCCTCATAATCCAAAGCTAGTTATCCATATCAGTCTAGGGACTCCACCCTGAGTCCAATTTCTTGAGCCGTTTCCAATCAACCTGCCAAATTTCAGTCCATTACCACACCATCGGGACAAATGACGAAATTGCCCCAGGTGCGATTTTTCTTTGCTTGTTTTCTGTCCAACACTTCTTCAAACTCCAAAGGTAGTTGTCCTCTATCAGTCTCAGGGCTCAGCACCGAGTCCAATTTCTCAGGTCATTTTTAAACCACCTGCCAAATTTCAGCCCATTCTGACACCGTCGCGACAAATGACTAAATTGCCCCTGGTGCGGTTTTTCTTTATTAATTTTCTGTCCAACACATCTTCAAACTCCAAAGGTAGTTGTCCTGTATCAGTCTCAAGAGTTCGTCTTGAGTCTAATTTCTCGAGCCGTTTCCAATAAACCAGCCAAATTTCAGCCCATTCCGATGCCGTCGCGACAAGTGACGAAATTGCCCCTAGTGCGATTTTTCTTTGTTAAATTCTGTCCAGCACTTCTTCAAACTTTAAAGCTAGTTGTCCTATATCAGTCTCAAGACTTTGCCCCAAGTCCGATTTCTTGGGCCATTTTCAACCAACCCGCCGAATTTCAGCCCATTCCGACACCGTCGTGGCGAATGACGAAATTGCCCCTGGTGCGATTTTTCTTTGTTAATTTTCTGTCCAACACATATCCAAACTCCAATGCTAGTTGTCCTATATCAGTCTCATCACTCCACCCCGAGTCCAATTTCTCAGGCCATTTCCAATCAACCTTCGAAATTTCAGACCATTTCTACACTGTCACGACAAATGCGAAATTGCCCCTGGTGCAGTTTTTCTTTATTAATTTTCTGTCCAACACTTCTTCAAACTCCAAAGTAAGTTGTTCTATATCAGTCTCGTGACTCCGTCCCAAGTCCAATTTTTTGGGCCGTTTCCAATGAACCTGTAAAATTTCAGCCAACTCCGACACCGTCGCGACAAATAACGAAATTGCCCATGGTGCAATTTTTCTTTGTTAATTTTCTGTCCAACACTTCTTCAAACTCCAAAGCTAGTTTCCATATATCAGCCTTAGGACTCTGCCCCAAGTCCAATATCTCGGGCCCTTTCCAATCAACCCGCCAAATTTCAGCCCATTCCCACACCGTCACGACAAATGGCGAAATTACCCCAGGTGCAATTTTTCTTCGTTAATTTTCTGTCCAACACTTCTTCAAACTACAATGCTAGTTATCCTATATCGGTCTTGGCACTCCACCCCGAGTCCAATTTCTTGGGCCACTTCCAATCAACCTGCCAAATTTAAGCCCATTCCGACACCGTCGCGACAAATGACGAAATTGCCCCTGGTGCGGTTTTTCTTTGTTAATTTTCTATCCAACACTTCTTCAAACTCCAAAGCTAGTTATCCATATCAGTCTAGGGACTCACCCTGAGTCCAATTTCTCGAGCCGTTTCCAATCAACCTGTCAAATTTCAGCCCATTCCCACACCATCGGGACAAACGACGAAATTGCACCAGGTGCGGTTTTTCTTTGTTTGTTTTCTATCCAACACTTCTTCAAACTCCAAAGCTAGTTGTCCTCCATCAATCTTAGGACTCAGCCCCGAGTCCAATTTCTTAGGTCGTTTCCAAACTACCTGCCAAATTTCAGCCCATTCTAACACCGTCGCGACAAATGACGAAATTGCCCCTGGTGCGGTTTTTCTTTATTAATTTTATGTCCAACACATCTTTAAAATCCAACGCTAGTTCTCCTGTATCAGTCTCAGGACTTCGCCCAGAGTCCAATTTCTCCCGCCGTTTCCAATCAACCGGCCAAATTTTAGCACATTCCGACGCCATCGCGGCAAATGACGAAATTACCCCTGGTGCGATTTTTCTTTGTTAAATTCTGTCCAGCACTTCTTCAAACTCTAAAGCTTGTTGTCCTATATCAGTCTTAGGACTTCGTCCCAAGTCCAATTTCTCGGGCCGTTTCCAATCAACCCACCAAATTTCAACCCATTCCGACGACGTCGCGGCGAATGATGAAATTGCCCCTGGTGCGGTTTTTGTTTGTGTTAATTTTCTGTCCAACATATATCCAAACTCCCAAGCTAGTTGTCCTATATCAGTCTCATCACTCCGCCCAAGTCCAATTTCTCCGGCCATTTCCAATCAACCTGCCAAATTTAAGGCCATTTCTACACCTTCGGGACAAATGAAGAAATTGCCCCTGGTGCAGTTTTTTTTATTAATTTTCTGTCCAACATTTCTTCAAACTCCAAAGCAAGTTGTCCTATATCAGTCTCGTGACTTTGTTCCAAGTCCAATTTTTTGGGCCATTTCCAATGAACCTGCAAAATTTCAGCCAATTTCGACACCGTCGCGATAAATGACGAAATTGCCCCTGGTGGGATTTTTCTTTGTTAATTTTCTGTCCAACACTTCTTCAAACTCCAAAGCTAGTTGCCATATATCAATCTCAGGACTCTACCCCGAGCCCAATATCTCGGGCCCTTTCCAATCAACCTGCCAAATTTCAGCCCATTCCCACACCGTCGCGACAAATGGCGAAATTGCCCCAGGTGCGGTTTTTCTTTGTTAATTTTTTGTCCAACACTTCTTCAAACTCCAATGCTAGTTATCCTATATCAGTCTTGGGACTCCACCCCAAGTCCAATTTCTCGGGCCATTTCCAATCAACCTGTCAAATTTAAGACCATTCCGAAACAGTCGCGACACATGACGAAATTGCCCTTGGTGCGATTTTACTTTGTTAATTTTCTATCCAACACTTTTTCAAACTCCAAAGCTAATTGTCCTTTATCAGTCTCGGGACTCTACGCCAAGTCCATTTTTTTAGGCCGTTTCCAATGAATTTGCAAAATTTCAGCCCATTCCGACACCATCTCGACAAATGACGAAATTGCCCCTGGTGTGGTTTTTCTTTGTTAATTTTCTGTCCAACACTTCCTCAAACTCCAAAGCTAGTTATCCATATTAGTCTAGGGACTCCACCCTGAGTCCAATTTCTCTAGCCATATCCAATCAACCTGCCAAATTTCAGCCCATTCCCACACGATCGGGACAAACGACGAAATTGCCCCAGGTGCGATTTTTCTTTGTTAGTTTTCTGTCCAACACTTCTTCAAACTCCAAAGGTAGTTGTCCTTTATCAGTCTCAGGACTCAGCCCCGAGTCCAATGTCTCAGGTCGTTTTCAAACTACCTGCCAAATTTTAGCCCACTCTGACACCGTCGCGACAAATGACGAAATTGCCCCTAGTGCGATTTTTTTTATTAATTTTCTGCCCAACACATCTTCAAACTCCGAAGCTAGTTGTCCTGTATCAATCTTAGGACTTCACCCAGAGTCCAATTTCCCAGGCCGTTTCCAATCAACCCGCCAAATGTCAGCCCATTCCGACACCGTCGCGACGAATGACGAAATTGCCCCTGGTGCGGTTTTTCTTTGTTAATTTTCTGTCCAACATATATCCAAACTCCAAAGCTAGTCGTCCTATATCAGTCTCGTCACTCCGTCCCAAGTCCAATTTCTCAGGCCGTTTCTAATCAACTTGCCAACTTTCAGACCATTTCTACACTGTCGCGACAACTGACGAAATTGCCCCTGGTGCAGTTTTTCTTTATTAATTTTTTGTCCAACACTTCTTCAAACTCCAAAGCAAATTGTCCTATGTCAGTCTCGTGACTCTGTCCCAAGTCCAATTTTTTGGGCCGATTCCCATGAACCTGCAAAATTTCAGCCAATTTCGACACCATCACGACAAATTACGAAATTGCCCCTGGTGCAATTTTTTTTTGTTAATTTTCTGTCCAACACTTCTTCAAACTCCAAAGCTAGTTGCCATATATCGGTCTTAGGACACTGCACCGAGCACAATATCTTGGGCCCTTTCCAATCAACCTACCAAATTTCAGCCCATTCTCACACTGTTGCGACAAATGGCGAAATTACCCCATGTGCGATTTTTCTTTGTTAATTTTCTATCCAACACTTCTTCAAACTCCAATGCTAGTTATCCCATATCATTCTTAGGACTCCACCCTGAGTCCAATTTCTCGGGCCATTTCCAATCAACCTACCAAATTTAAGTCCATTCCTACACCGTCGCGACAAATGACGAAATTGATCATGGTACGGTTTTTCTTTGTTAATTTTCTATCCAACACTTTTTCAAACTCCAAAGCTAATTGTCCTTTATCAGTCTCGGGACTCTACGCCAAGTCCATTTTTTTAGGCCGTTTCTAATGAATTTGCAAAATTTCAGCCCATTCCGACGCCGTCGCGACAAATGACGAAATTGCGCCTGGTACGTTTTTGCTTTGTTAATTTTCTCTCCAACACTTCTTCAAACTCCAAAGCTAATTGTCCTTTATCAGTCTCGGGACTCTACGCCAAGTCCATTTTTTTAGGCCGTTTCTAATGAATTTGCAAAATTTCAGCCCATTCCGACGCCGTCGCGACAAATGACGAAATTGCGCCTGGTACGTTTTTGCTTTGTTAATTTTCTCTCCAACACTTCTTCAAACTCCAAAGCTAATTGTCCTTTATCAGTCTCGGGACTCTACGCCAAGTCCATTTTTTTAGGCCGTTTCTAATGAATTTGCAAAATTTCAGCCCATTCCGACGCCGTCGCGACAAATGACGAAATTGCGCCTGGTACGTTTTTGCTTTGTTAATTTTCTCTCCAACACTTCTTCAAACTCCAAAGCTAGTTGTCCCTGCAAAATTTTAGCCAATTTCGACACCATCACGACAAATTACGAAATTGCCCCTGGTGTGGTTTTTCTTTGTTAATTTTCTGTCCAACACTTCCTCAAACTCCAAAGCTAGTTATCCATATCAATCTAGGGACTCCACCCTGAGTCCAATTTCTCGAGCCGTTTCCAATCAACCTACCAAATTTCAGCCCATTCCCACACCATCGGGACAAATAACGAAATTGCCCCAGTTACAATTTTTCTTTGTTAGTTTTCTGTCCAACACTTCTTCAAACTTCAAAGCTAGCTGTCCACTATCAATCTTATGACTTAGCCTCGAGTCCAATTTCTTGGGTCATTTTCAAGTACCTGCCAAATTTCAGCCCATTCCGACGCCGTCGCGACAAATGACGAAATTGCCCCTGGTGCGATTTTTCTTTATTAATTTTCTGTCCAACACTTCTTCAAACTCTAAATCCAATTGTCCTGTATTAGTCTTAGGAATTCGCCCCGAGTCCAATTTCTCTGGCCGTTTTCAATCAACTAGCCAAATTTCAACCCATTCTGACGCCGTCGCGGCAAATGACGAAATTGCCCCTGGTGCGATTTTTCTTTGTTAATTTTCTGTCCAACTCTTCTTCAAACTCCAAAGCTAGTTCTCCTATAAAATTCTCGGTACTCCTTCCATAGTCTAATTTCTTGTGCCGTTTTCAATCAACTTGCCAAATTTTAGCCCATTCCGACACCGTCGTGACAAATGACGAAATTGCCCCTGGTGCGATTTTTCTTTTCTAATTTTTTGTCCAACACTTCTTCAAACGCCAAAGCTTGTTGTCTTATATCAGTCTCGAGACTCCACCCCAAGTCCAATTTTTTGGGCCATTTCCAATGAACCTGCAAAATTTCAGCCCATTCCGACACCGTCGCGACAAATGATGAAATTGCCCCTGGTGCGATTTTTCTTTGTTAATTTTCTGTCCAACACTTTTTCAGACTCCAAAGCTAGTTGCCCTATATCAGTCTTGGGACTCCACCTTAAGTCCAATATCTTGGGCTGTTTCCAATCAACCTGCCAAATTTTAACCAATTCCCACACCGTCGCGACAAATGACGAAATTGCCCCAAGTGCGGTTTTTCTTTGTTAATTTTTTGTCGAACACTTCTTCGAACTCCAATGCTAGTTATTCTATATCAGTCTTAGGAATCAACCTCGAGTCCAATTTCTCGGGCCATTTCGAATCAACCTGCTAAATTTAAGCCCATTCCGATATCGTCGCGACGAATGACGAAATTGTCCCTGGTGCAATTTTTCTTTGTTAATTTTCTATCCAACACCTTTTCAAACTCCAAAGCTAGTTGTCCTATATCAATCTCAAGATTCCACCCCAAGTCGAATTTTTCGGGCTGTTACCAATGAACTTGCAAAATTTCAGCCCATTCCGACACCATCGCGACAAATGACGAAATTGCCCCTGGTGCGATTTTTCGTTGTTAATTTTCTGTCCAACACTTCTTCAAACTCCAAAGCTAGTTGCCCTGTATCAGTCTCCAGAATTCGCCTCAAGTCCAATTTCTCAGGCCGTTTCCAATCAACCAGCCAAATTTCAGACCATTTCTACATCGTCTCGACAAATGACAAAATTGCCCCTGGTGCGATTTTTCTTTGTTAATTTTCTGTCCAACACATCTTCAAACTCCAAAGCTAGTTGCCCTATATCAGTCTAGGGACTCGGCCCGAGTCCATGTTCATGGGCCGTTTCCAATCAACCTACCAAATTTATGCCCATTCCGACAACGTCACGAAAAATGACAAAATTGCCCCCGGTGCGGTTTTTCTTTGTTAATTTTCTGTCCGACGATTCTTCAAACTCCAAAGCTAGTTATCTTATATCAATCTGGGGACTCGCCCCAAGTCCAATCAACTGCCAAATTTCAGACCATTTCGACACCGTCACGACAAATGTCGAAATTGCCCCTGGTGCAGTTTTTCTTTATTAATTTTCTGTCGAACACTACTTCAAACTCCAAAGCTAGTTGTCCTGTAGCAATCCTGGGACTCTGTCTCGAGTCTAAGTTCATGGGCCATTTCCAATCAACCTACCAAATTTAAGCCCATTCTGGCACCGTCACAAAAAATGACAAAATTGCCCCTGGTGCGATTTTTCTTTGTTAATTTTCTGTCCAACGCTTCTTCAAACTCCAAAGATAGTTTTCCTATATCAATCTGGGGACTCTATCCTGAATCCAATTTCTCAGGCCATTTCCAATCAACCTTCCAAATTTCAGACCATATCGACACCGTCGCGAGAAATGTCGAAATTGCCCCTGGTGCAGTTTTTCTTTATTAATTTTCTATCGAAAACTACTTCAAACTCCAAAGCTAGTTATCCTGTATTAGGCTAGGGACTTCGCCCTGATTCCAATTTCCTGGGCCATTTTCAATCAACCTGCCAAATTTCAGCCCATTCTGACACCGTCGCGACAAATAATGAAATTGTCCATGGGACGATTTTTCTTTATTAATTTTCTGTCCAATACTTCTTCAAACTCCAAAGCTAGTTGTCCTATATCAATCTAGGGACTTTGCCTCGAGTCCAATTTCTTGAGCTGTTTCCAATCAACCTGCCAAATTTTAGCCCATTCTGATGTCGTCGCGGCTAATGACGAAATTTCCCCTGGTGCGATTTTTCTTTCTTAATTTTCTGTCCATCACTTCTTCAAACTCCAAAGCTAGTTGTCCTATATCGGTCCCAGTACTCTACCCTGAGTCCAATTTCTTGGGCCATTTCCAATCAACCTGCCAAATTTTAGCCCATTTCGACACCGTCGCAACAAATGACGAAATCGCCCCTGGTGCGGTTTTTCTTTGTTAGTTTTCTGTCCAACACTTCTTCAAACTCCAAAGCTAGTTATCCTATATTATTCTAGGGACTCCACCCTGAGTCCAATTTCTTAGGCCGCTTCCAATCAACTCACAAAATTTCAGACCATTCCGACACCGTCGCGACAAATGACGGAATTGCCCCTGGTGCGGTTTTTCTTTGTTAATTTTCTGTCCAACACTTCTTCAAACTCCAAAACTAGTTGTCCTATATCAGTCTCGGCACTCTACCCTGAGTCCAATTTTGGGGGCCACTTCCAAACAACCTGCCAAACTTCAGCCCATTCCGACACCGTCGTGACAAATGACGAAATTACCCCTGGTGCGGTTTTTCTTTATTAATTTTTTGTCCAACGCTTCTTCAAACTCCAAAACATGTTGTCCTATATCAATCTAGAGACTTAGCCTCGAGTCCAATTTCTCAGGCCATTTCCAATCAACCTACCAAATTTCAGCCCATTCCGACGTCGTCGCGGCAAATGCCGAAATATCCCGTGGTGCGATTTTTCTTTGTTAATTTTCTGTCCTTCACTTCCTCAAACTCCAAAGCTAGTTATCCATATTAGTCTAGGGACTCCACCCTGAGTCCAATTTCTCAGGCCATTTCCAATCAACCTGCCAAATTTCAAACCATTCCGACACCGTCGCGACAAATGACGAAATTGCCCCTGGTACGATTTTTCTTTATTAATTTTCTGTCCAACACTTCTTCAAACTCCAAAGCTAGTCATCCTATATCAGTCTAGGGACTCTACCTCGGGTCCAATTTCTCAGGCCGCTTCCAATCAACATGCCAAATTTCAGACCATTCCAACACCGTCGCGACAAATGACGAAATTGTCCCTGGTGCGTTTTTTCTTTGCTAAATTTCTGTCTAACACTTCTTCAAACTCCAAAGTTGGTTGTCCTTTATCAGTCTCGGGACCCTGCCCCGAGTCCAATTTCTCAGGTCGTTTCCAATCAACCTGCCAAATTTCAAACCATTTCGACACCGTCGCGACAAATGATGAAATTGCCCCTGGCACGATTTTTCTTTATTAATTTTCTGTCCAACACTTCTTCAAACTCCAAAGCTTGCTGCCCTATATCAGTCTCGGGACTCCAGGTTGGGTCCAATTTCTCAGGCCAATTCCGATCAACCTGCCAAATTTCGGACCGTTTCGACAAATGACGAAATTGCCCGTGGTGCAGTTTTTCTATATTAATTTTCTGTCAAACACTACTTCAAACTCCAAAGCTAGTTGTCTTGTATCGGTCTTAGGACTTGGCCCTGAGTCCAATTTCTCGGGTTGTTTCCAATCATACTGCCATATTTCAGCCCATTCCGACGTCGTCGCGGTAAATGACGAAATTGCCCCTGGTGCGATTTTTCTTTGTTAATTTTCTTTCCAAGACTTCTTTAAACTCCAAAGCTAGTTGTCCTATATTAGTCCTGGGACTTCACCCCGAGTCCAAGTTCGTGGGCCATTTCCAATCAATCTGCCAAATTTAAGCCCATTCCGGCAAAGTTTCGACAAATGGCGAAATTGCCACTGGTGCAGTTTTTCTTTGTTAATTTTTTGTCAAACACTTCTTCAAACACCAAAGCTAGTTGTCCTATATCAGTCTCGGGACTCCACCCTGAGTCCAATTTCTTGAGCCGTTTCCAATCAACCTGTCAAATTTCAGACCATTCCGACAGGTTCGCGAGAAATGACGAAATTGTCCTTAGTGTGGTTTTTCTTTATTAATTTTCTGTCCAACACAACTTCCAACTCCGAAGCTAGTTGTCCTGTATCAGTCTTGAGACTTGGCCTTGAGTCCAATTTCTCGAGCCATTTCCAATCAACCCGCATAATTTCAGTATATTCCGACACCGTCGCGACAAATGACGAAATTGCCCCTGGTGCGATTTTTCTTTGTTAATTTTCCGTCCAACACTTCTTCAAACTCTAACGCTAGTTATCCTATATTAGTCTTGGGACTCTGCCCTGAGTCTAGTTTCTTGGGCCATTTCCAATCAACCTGCCAAATTTCAGCCCATTCCGACATCGTCGCATTAAATGACGAAATTGCCCCGGGTGTGGTTTTTCTTTGTTAATATTTTATCCAACCCTTCTTCAAACTCCAAAGCTAGTTGTCCTATATCAGTCTCGGGGCTCCACCCCCAGTCCAATTTTTCGGGCCGTTTCCAATGAACCTGTAAAATTTTAGCCCATTCCGACATCGTCGCGACAAATAACGAAATTGCCACTGGTGTGGTTTTGCTTTGTTAGTTTTCTGTCCGACATATCTCCAAACTCCAAAGCTAGTTGTCCTACATCAGTCTTAGGACTTTGGCCCAAGTTCAATTTCTCGGGCCATTTCCAATCAACTTGCCAAATTTCAAACCATTTCGACACTGTCGTGTCAAATTACGAAATTACTTCTGGTGCGGTTTTTCTTTATTAATTTTCTGTCCAACACTTCTTTAAACTACAAAGCTAGTTTTCCTATATCAGTCCCCAGACTACGCCACGAGTCCAATTTTTCAGGCCGTCTCCAATCAACCTGCCGAATTTAAGCCCATTCCGGTACCGTTGCGACAAATGACGAAATTGCCCTTGGTGCGGTTTTTCTTTGTCTATTTTCTGTCCAACACTTCTTCAAACTCCAAAGCTAGTTGACCTCTATATGTCTCAAGACTCCACCCCGAGTCCAATTTCTCGGGCAATTTCCAATCAACTTACCAAATTTTAGACCATTCCGACACCGTAGTGACAAATGACGAAATTGCCCCTGGTATGGTTTTTCTTTATTGATTTTCTGTCCAACACTACGTCAAAGTCCAAAGCTAGTGGTCCTATATCAGTCTCAGGACTTGCCCCCGAGTCCAATTTCTCGGCCGTTTCCAATCAACCTGCCAAATTTCAGCCCATTTCGACGCCGTCGCGACAAATGACGAAATTGTCCCTGGTGCAGTTTTTCTTTATTAATTTGCTGTCGAACACTACTTCAAACTCCAAAGCTAGTTGTCCTATATCAGTCTCAAGACTTGGCCCCGAATCCAATTTCTCGGGCCCTTTCCAATCAAGCTGCCAAATTTCATCCCATTCCGACACCGGCGCGACAAATGATGAAATTGACCCTGGTGCAGTTTTTCTTTATTAATTTTCTGTCCTACACTTCTTCAAACTTCAAAGCTAGTTGTCCTCTATCAATCTTTGGACTTCGCCCCGAGTTTAATTTCTCGGGCCATTTCCAATCAACGCACCAAATTTCAGACCAATTCGACACCGTCGCGACAAATGACTACACCTGGTGCAGTTTTTCTTTATTAATTTTCGGTCGAACACTACTTCAAACTCGTAAGCTAGTTATCCTATCTCAGTCTTGAGACTTGTCCCCCCAACCCCAATTTCTCGGGCCATTTCCAATCAACCTGCCAAATTTCAGCCCATTTCGACACCGTCGCGACAAATGATAAAATTTCCCCTGGAGCAATTTTTCTTTATTAATTTTCTATCGACCACTACTTCAAACTCCTAAGCTCATTGTCCTATATCAGTCTCGAGACTTGGTCTCGAGTCCAATTTCTTGGGCTATTTCCAATCAACCAGCCAAATTTCAGCCGATTTCGACACCGTCGCGACAAATGATGAAATTGCCCCTGGTGCGGTTTTTCTTTATTAATTTTCTGTCCAATTGACCCTGGTGCAGTTTTTCTTTATTAATTTTCTGTCCAACACTTCTTCAAACTCCAAAGCTAGTTGTCCTATATCAATCTCGGGACTTCACCCCGAGTCTAATTTCTCGGGCCGTTTCCAATCAACCTACCAAATTTCAAACGATTTCGACACCGTCGTGACAAATGACGAAATTGCAACTGGTGCAGTTTTCATTTATTAATTTTCTATTGAACACTACTTCAAACTCCTATGCTAAATGTCCTATAGAAGTCTCAAGACTTGGCCCTGAGTCCAATTGCTTGGGCCGTTTCCAATCAACCTGTAAAATTTCAGCCCATTCCGACACCTTCGCGACAAATGATGAAATTGCCCCTGGTGCGATTTTTCTTTATTAATTTTCTATTCGACACCTCTTCAAACTCCAAAGCTAGTTGTCCTGTATCAATCTCAGGACTTTGCCCCGCGTCCAATTTCTTGGGCCAACCTGCCAAATTTTAGCCCATTCTTATACCTTCGCTACAAATGATGAAATTGCCCCTGGTGCGGTTTTTCTTTATTAATTTTCTGTCCAACACTTCTCCAAACTCCAAAGCTAGTTGTCATATATTAGTCTCGAGACAACATTCCAAGTCCAATTTCTTGGGCCATTTCCAAACAACCTACCAAATTTCAGACATTTTCGACACCGTCGCGACAAATGACGAAATTGCACCTAGTGCAGTTTTTCTTTATTAATTTTCTGTCGAACACTACTTCAAACTCCTAAGCTAAATTTCCTATACCAGTCAAGAGACTTGGCCCCGAGTCTAATTTCTCGGGGCATTTCCAACCTCCCAAATTTCAGCCCATTCCGACGCCGTCGCTGCAAATGAATCCACTGGTGCGGTTTTTCTTTGTTAATTTTCTGTCCATCACTTCTTCAAACTCCAAAGCTAGTTGTACAGTATCAGTCTCGACACTTCACCCTGAGTCCAATTTCTCTAGCTGTTTCCAATCAAACTGCCAAATTTCAGCCTATTTCGACACCGTTATGACAAATGAAGAAATTTTTCCTAGTGCGATTTTTCTTTGTTAATTTTCTGTCCAACACTTCTTCAAACTCCAAAGCTAGTTATCCTATATCAGTCCAGGGACTCTATCCTGAGTCCAATTTCTTGGGCCATTTCCAATCAACCTACCAAATTTCAGACCATTCTGACACCGTCTCGACAAATGAGGGAATTGCTCCTGGTGCGGTTTTTCTTTGTTAAATTTCTGTCCAACACTTCCTCAAACTCCAAAGCTGGTCATCCTTTATCAGTCTCAGGACTCCACCCCGAGTCCAATTTCTCGAGCCGTTCCCAATCAACCTGCGAAATTTCAGACCAGTACAAAGCTGTCGCGTCGAATGACAAAATTGCCCCTCGTGCGATTTTTATTTGTTAATTTTTCGTCCAACACTTCTTCAAACTCCAAATCTAGTTGTTCAATATCAGTCTCGGGACTTAACCTCGAGTGCAATTCCTTTTACCATTTCCAATCAACCTACTAAATTTCAGTCCATTCCAACGCCGCCGCGGTGAATGATGAAATTACCCCTGGTGCGGTTTTTCTTTGTTAATTTTCTGCCCAACACTTCTTCAAACTCCAAAGCTAGTGGTTCTATATCAGTCTTGGGACTCCTACCCGAGTCCAATTTCTTGAGCCATTTTCGATCTGCCTGCCAAATTTTAAACCATTTCGATACTGTCACGACAAATGACGAAATTGCCCCTGGTGCTGTTTTTCTATATTAATTTTCTGTCGAACACTACTTCAAACACCAAAGCTAGTTGTCCTGTATCAATCTCTAGACTTGTCCTTGAGTCTAATTTCTCAGGCCATTTCCAATCAACCTGCCATATTACAGCCCATTCCGATGCCATCGCGGCAAATGATGAAATTGCCCCTGGTGCGATTTTTCTTTGTTAATTTTCTGTCCAACATTCTTTAAACTCCAAAGCTAGTTGTCCTATATCAGTCTTGGGACATCACCCCGAGTCCAATTTCTTAGGCCATTTCCAATCAACCTGCCAAATTTAAGCCCATTCCGACACCGTTGCGACAAATGACGAAATTGCCCCTGGTGCGATTTTTCTTTGTTAATTTTCTGTCCAACACTTCTTCAAACTCCAAAGCTATTTGTCCTATATCAATCTCAGGACTCAACCTCGAGTCCAATTTCTCGAACAGTTTCCAATCAACCTGCCAAATTTGAGACCATTCCGATACCGTCGCGACAAATGACGACATTGCCCCTGGTGCAATTTTTCTTTATTAATTTTCTGTCCAACACCACTTCAAACTCCAAAGCTAGTTGTCATGTATCAGTCTTAAGACTTGGCCCCGAGTCCAATTTCTTGGGCCATTTCCAATCAACCTGTCAAATTTCAGTACATTCCGACGCCGTCGTGGCAAATGAGGAAATTGCCCCTGGAGCGGTTTTTCTTTGTTAATTTTTTTTCCAACACTTCTTCAAACTCCAATGCTAGTTATCCTATATCAGTCTCGAGACTCTACCCCGAGTTCAATTTCTTGGGCCGTTTCCAATTAACCTGCCAAATTTCAGACCATTCAGACACCGTTGCGACAAATGACGAAATTGCCCCTAGTGCGATTTTTCTTTGTTAATTTTCTATTCAACACTTCTTTAAACTCCAAAGCTACTTGTCCTTTATCAGTGCCATGACACAGCCTTGAGTCCAATTTAATAGGCCGCTTTCAATCAACTTGCCAAATTTAAGCCCATTCCGATGAAATAGCCCCTGGTGCGATTTTTCTTTGTTAATTTTCTGTCCAACACTTCTTCAAACTCCAAAGCTAGTTGTCCTATATCAATCTAGGGACTCCACCTCGAGTCCAATTTCTCAGGCCGTTTCCAATCAACCTGCCAAATTTCTGCCCATTCTGATGTCGTCCCGGCTAATGACGAATTTTTCCTGGTGCGATTTTTCTTTGTTAATTTTCTGTCGAACACTACTTCAAACTCCAAAGCTAGTTGTCCTGTACCAGTCTCGGGACTTGGCCTCGAGTCCAATTTCTCGGGTCATTTCCAATCAACCTGCCATATTTCAGCTCATTCAGACGTCGTCCTATATCAATTTTCTATCCAACACTTCTTTAAACTCCAAAGCTAGTTGTCCTATATCAGCATCGGGACACCGCCTTGAGTCCAATTTAATGGGCCGCTATCAATCAACTTGCAAATTTAAGCCCATTTCGACAAAATTGCTCCTGGTACGATTTTTCTTTGTTAATTTTCTGTCCAACACTTCTTCAAACTCCAAAGCTAGTTGTCCTATATCAGTCTGAGGACTCCGCCCCAAGTCCAATTTCTAAGGCCATTTCCAATCAACTTGACTAATTTCAGACCCTTTCGACACCGCGTGACAAATGACAAAATTTCCCCTGGTACAGTTTTTCATTAATAATTTTCTGTCGAACATTACTTCAAACTCCAACGCTAGTTGTCCTGTACCGATCTTGGGACTTGGTCCTAATTCCAATTTCTTGGGTCATTTCCAATCAACCTACAAAATTTTAGCCCATTTAGACGTCATCGCGGCAAATGACGAAATTGCCCCTGGTGCGATTTTTCTTTGTTAATTTTCTGTCCAACACTTCTTCAAACTCCAAAGCTAGTTGTCCTATATCAGGCTCAAGACTCCACCCTGTGTCCAATTTCTCGGGTCATTTCCAATCTGCCTGCCAGATTTATGCCCATTCCGACGCCTTCGCGACAAATGACGAAATTGCCCCTGGTGCGGTATTTCCATTTAGACGTCATCGCGGCAAATGACGAAATTGCCCCTGGTGCGGTATTTCCATTTAGACGTCATCGCGGCAAATGACGAAATTGCCCCTGGTGCGGTATTTCCATTTAGACGTCATCGCGGCAAATGACGAAATTGCCCCTGGTGCGGTATTTCCATTTAGACGTCATCGCGGCAAATGACGAAATTGCCCCTGGTGCGGTATTTCCATTTAGACGTCATCGCGGCAAATGACGAAATTGCCCCTGGTGCGGTATTTCCATTTAGACGTCATCGCGGCAAATGACGAAATTGCCCCTGGTGCGATTTTTCTTTGTTAATTTTCTGTCCAACACTTCTTCAAACTCCAAAGCTAGTTGTCCTATATCAGTCTCAAGACTCCACCCTGTGTACAATTTCTCGGGTCATTTCCAATCTGCCTGCCAGATTTATGCCCATTCCGACACCTTCGCGACAAATGACGAAATTGCCACTGGTGCGGTTTTTCTTTGTTAATTTTCTATCCAACACTTCTTCAAACTCCAAAGCTAGTTGACCTATATCAGTCTCAGGACTCTGCCTTGAGTCCAATTTTTTGGGCAGTTTCCAATCAACCTGCCAAATTTCAGACCATTCCGACACCGTCTCGAAAAATGACAAGATTGACCCTAGTGCAATTTTTCTTTATTAATTTTCAGTCCAACACTAATTCAAACTCCAAAACTAGTCGTCCTGTATCAGTCTCGGGGATTGGCCCCGAGTGCAATTTTTCGGCCCGTTTCTAATCAACCTGCCAAATTTCAGCCGATTTCGACATCGCCGCGACAAATGACGAAATTGCCCCTAGTGCGGTTTTTCTTTGTTAATTTTCTGTCCAACACTTCTTCAAACTCCAAAGCTAATTGTCCTATATCAATCTTAGGACACTACCCTGAATCCAATTTGTTCGGCCATTCCCAATCATCCTGCCAAATTACAGACCATTCTGACATCGTCGCGACAAATGACGAAATTGCCCCTGGTGCGGTTTTTATTTCATTAATTTTCTGTCCAACACTTCTTCAAACTCCAAAGCTAGTTGTCCAATATTAGTCTCAGGACTCCACCCCGAGTCGAATTTCTTAGGCCATTTCCAATCAACCTGCCAAATTTCGGCCCATTCCGACACAGTCGCGACAAATGATGGAATTGCCCCTGGTGTGGTTTTTCTTTGTTAATTTTCTGTCCAACACTTCTTCAAACTCCAAAGATAATTATCCTATATCAGTCTCAGGACTCCACCCCTAGTCCAATTTCTCAGGCCGTTTCCAATCAACTTGCCAAATTTTAGCCCATTCCGACGCCATCACGACGAATGACGAAATTGCACCTGGTGTAGTTTTTCTTTGTTAATTTTCAATCCAACACTTCTTCAACCTCCAAAGCTAGTTTTCCTATATCAGTTTTGAGGCTCCACTCGAGTCCAATTTCTCGTGCCGTTTCCAATCTACCTGCCAGATTTTTGCCCATTCCGACACCTTCGCGACAAATGATGAAATTGCCCCTGGTGCTGTTTTTCTTTGTTAATTTTCTGTCCAACACTTCTCCAAACTCCAAAGCTAGTTGTCATATAATAGTCTCGGGACACTATCTCGAGTCCAATTTTTTAGGCTATTTCCAATCAACCTGCCAAATTTCAGCCCATTCCGAGACCGTCATGACAAATGACGAAATTGCCCGTGGTGCGGTTTTTCTTTGTTAAATTTCTGTCCAACACTTCTTCAAACTCCAAAGTCAGTTGTCCTATATTAGTCTCAAGGCTCCACCCTGAGTCCAATTTCTTGGGCCTTTCCCAATCAACCTGCCAAATTTCAGACCATTTCGACACCGTCGCGACAAATGACGAAATTGCCCTTGTTGCGATTTTTATTTGTTAATTTTTTGTCCAAGACTTCTTCAAACTCCAAAGCTAGTTGTCCTATATCAATCTCAGGACTCCACCCCAAGTCCAATTTCTCGGGCCATTTCCAATCAACTTGCCAAATTTCAGCCCGTTCCGGTGCCATCGCGGCAAATGACGAAATTGAACCTGGTGCGATTTTTCTTTAATTTTCAATCCAAAACTTCTTCAAACTGCAAAGCTAGTTGTCCTGTATCAATCTCGAGACTCCGCCCGAGTCCAATTTTTTGGGCCGTTTCCAATCAACCTGCCAGATTTCAGCCCATTCCAACACTTTCGTGACAAATGACGAAATTGCCACCGGTGCAGTTATTCTATGTTAATTTTCTGTCCAACACTTCTCCAAACTCCGAAGCTAGTTGTCATATAATAGTCTCGGGATTCCACCCCAAGTCCAATTTCTCGGGCCGTTTCCAATCAACCTGCCAAATTTCAGCCCATTCGGACACCTTCATGACAAATAACGAAATTGTCCCTAGTGCGATTTTTCTTTGTTAAATTTCTATCCAACACTTCTTCAAACTACAAAGCTAGTTGTCCTATATCAGTCTCTGGACTCCATCCCAAGTCCTATTTCTTGGGCCGTTTCCAATCAACTTGCCAAATTTTAGCCCACTCCGACACCGTCCCGACAAATGACGAAATTGCCCCTGGTGCGATATCTCTTTGCTAATTTTCTGTCCAACACTTCTTCAAACTCCAAAGCTAGTGGTCCTGTATCAGTCCTGAGACTGCACCTTGAGTCCAATTTCTCGGGTCGTTTCCAATCAACCTACGAAATTTCAGCCCATTCCGATACCATCGCGACAAATGACGTAATTGCCCCAAGTACGGTTTTTCTTTGTTTATTTTTTGTCCAACACTTCTTTAAACTCCAAAGCTAGTTGTCCTATATCAGTCCTAAGACTTAGCCTTGAGTCCAATGTCTCAGGTTGTTTCCAATCAACTTGCCAAATCTCAGCCGATTCTGACACCGTCGCGACAAATGACGTAATTGCCCATGGTGCGGTTTTTCTTTGTTAATTTTCTGTCCAACACTTCTTCAAACTCCAAAGCTAGTTGTCCAAAATTAGTCTAGGGATGAGTCCAATTTCTCGGGTTGTTTCCAATCAACCTGCCAAATTTCAACCCACTATGACGCCGTTGCTACAGATGACGTAATTGCCCCTAGTGCGATTTTTCTTTATTAATTTTATGTCCAACACTTCTTTGAACTCCAAAGCTCATTATCCTATATCAATCCTGGGACTCCGCCCAGAGTCCAATTTCGCGGGTCGTTTCCAATCAACCTGCCAAATTTAAGCCCATTCCGGCACCGTCGCGACAAATGACGAAATTACCCCTAGTACGGTTTTTCTTTATTAATTTTCTATCCAACACTTCTTTGAACTCCAAATCTAGTTATCCTATATCAATCCCGGGACTTCACCCCGAGTCCAATTTCTCGAGCCATTTCCAATCAACCTGCCAAATTTCAGACCATTTCGACACTGTCACAAGAAATGACGAAATTGCCTCTATTGCAGTTTTTCTTTATTAATTTTCTGTCGAACACTACTTCTAACTCAAAATTTAGTTGTCCTATATCAGTCTCAAGACTTGGCCCCGAGTCCAATTTCCTGGGCCGTTTCCAATCAACCTGTCAAACTTCAGCCCATTCCGACGTCGTCGCGACAAATGACGAAATTTTCCCTGGTACGATTTTTCTTGATTAATTTTCTGTCCATCACTTCTTCAAACTCCAAACCTAGTTGTCCTATATCAGTCTTGGCACTCCACCCTGAGTCCAATTTCTCGGGCCGTTTCTAATCAAATTGCCAAATTTCAGCACATTCCGACACCGTCGCGACAAATGACGAAATTGCCCCTGGTGCGGTTTTTCTTTGTTAATTTTCTGTCCAACACTTCTTCAAACTCCAAAGCTAGTTATCCTATATCAGTCTAGGGACTCCACCTTGAATCCAATTTCTCAGGCCGTTGCCAATCAACCTACCAAATTTCAAATCATTCCGACACTGTCGCGACAAATGACGGAATTGCCCCTGGTGCGGTTTTGCTTTGTTAATTTTCTGTCCAACACTTCTTCAAACTCCAAAGCTAGTTATCCTATATCAGTCTAGGGACTCCACCTTGAATCCAATTTCTCAGGCCGTTTCCAATCAACCTGCCAAATTTCAGCCCATTCCGATGCCGTCGCGACAAATGACGAAATTGCCCCTGGTGCGGTTTTTCTTTGTTAATTTTCTGTCCAACACATCTTCAAACTCCAAAGCTAGTTATCCTATATCAGTCTAGGGACTCCACCTTGAATCCAATTTCTCAGGCCGTTTCCAATCAACCTACCAAATTTCAAATCATTCCGACACTGTCGCGACAAATGACGGAATTGCCCCTGGTGCGGTTTTTCTTTGTTAAATTTCTGTCCAACACTTCTTCAAACTCCAAACCTGGTTATCCTTTATCAGTCTTAGGACTCTACCCTGAGTCCAATTTCTCGAGCCGTTCCCAATCAACCTGCCAAATTTCAGACCATTTCGACACCTTCGCGACAAATGACGAAATTGCCCCTGGTGCTGTTTTTATTTATTAATTTTCTGTCCAACCCTTCTTCAAACTCCAAAGCTAGTTGTCCATTATCAGTTTGGGGACTTCATCTCGAGTCCAATTTCTCAGGCTGTTTCCAATCAATCGGCCAAATTTCAGCCCACTACAACGCCGTTGCGACACATGACGTAATTGCCCCTTGTGCAGTTTTTCTTTATTAATTTTCTTTCCAACACTTCTTTGAACTCCAAAGCTAGTTGTCCTATATCAGTCCTGGGACTCCACCCTGAGTCCAATTTCATGGGCTATTTCCAATCAACCTGCTATGTTTACACCCATTTCGGCACCGTCGCGACAAATGACGAAATTGCCCCTAGTGCGATTTTTCTTTATTAATTTTCTGTCCAAGACTTCTTCAAACTCCAAAACTAGTTGTCCTATATCAGTCTGGGGACTCCACCTTGAGTCCAATTCCTCATGCCATTTCCAATCAACCAACCAAATTTCAGCCCATTTCGACGCCATCGCGACGAATGACGAAATTGCCCCTGGTGCGATTTTTCTTTGTTAATTTCCTGTCCAACACTTCTTCAAACTCCAAAGCTAGTTGTCCTATATCAATCTCAAGACTCTGGCTCGAGTCCAATTTCTCGAGCCATTTTCGATTAACCTGCCAAATTTCAGAGCATTTCGACACCGTCACGACAAATGACGAAATTGCCCCTGGTGCAGTTTTTCTAGATTAATTTTCTGTCGAAAACTACTTCAAACTCCAAAGCTAGTTGTCCAATATTAGTCTCAGGACTTGGCCCCGAGTCCAATTTCCCGGGCCATATCCAATCAACCTGCCAAATTTCAGCCCATTCCGACACCATCGCGACAAATGATTAAAATGCACATGGTGCGATTTTTTTTATTAATTTTCTGTCTAACACATCCTCAAACTCCAAAGCTAGTTGTCCGTATCAGGACTTGGCCCCGAGTTCATTTTTTCAGGCCGTTTCCAATCAACCTGCCAAATTTCAGACTATTTCGACACTGTCGCGACTAATGATGAAATTGCCCATGGTGCAATTTTTCTATGTTAATTTTCTGTCGAACACAACTTCAAACTCCAAAGCTATTTGTCCTGTATCAATCTCTGGACTTGGCCCTAAGTCTAATTTCTTAGGTCGTTTCCAATCAACCTGCCATATTTCAGCCCATTCTAACGTCGTCGCGACAAATGACGAAATTGTCCCTGGTGCAGTTTTTCTTTATTAATTTACTATCCAACACTACTTCAAACTCCAAAGCAAGTCATCCTGTATCAAACTCGAGACTTGGTCTCGAGTCCAATTTCTTGGGCCGTTTCCAATCAACCTGCCAAATTTCAACCCATTCCGACGTCGTCGCGGCAAATGACGAAATTATCCCTAGTGCGGCTTTTCTATGTTAATTTTTGTCCAACACTTCTTCAAACTCCAAAGCTAGTTGTCCTATATCAGTCTCAGGACTCCACCTCGACTCCAATTTCTCGGGCCGTTCCCAATCAACCTGCTAAATTTCAGACCATTCCGACACCGTTGCGACAAATGATGAAATTGCCCCTGGTACGGTTTTTATTTTATTAATTTTCTGTCCAACACTTCTTCAAACTCTAAAGCTAGTTGTCTAATATCAGTCTTAGGACTCTGCCTCAAGTCCAATTTATCGGGCCTTTTCGAAATCAACCTACCAAATTTCAGCCCATTCCAACGCCATCGCGGCAAATGACGAAATTGCACCTGGTGCGATTTTTCTTTGCTAATTTTCTGTCCGACACTACTTTAAACTCCAAAGCTAGTTGTCCTGCATCAGCCTCGAGACTTGGCGCCAAGTACAATTTCTTGGGCTGTTTCCAATCAACATGCCAAATTTCAGCCTATTCCGACGCCACCGTGGCAAATGACGAAATTGTCCCTGGTGCGATTTTTCTCTGTTAATTTTCTGTCCATCACTTCTTCAAACTCGAAAGTTAGTTGTCCCAAATCAGTCTTGGGACTCCACCCCGAGTGCAATTTCTTGGGCCGTTTCCAATCAACCTGCCAATTTAAGCCCATTCCGGTACCGTCGCGGCAAATGACGAAATTGTCCCTGGTTCGGTTTTTCTTTTGTTAATTTTCCGTCCAACACTTCTTCAAACTCGAAAGCTAATTGTCCTATATCAGTCTTGGGACTCCACCCCGAGTCCAATTTCTAGGTTGTTTCCAATCAGCCTGCCAAATTTTAGACCATTCTGACACCGTCGTGACAAATGACAAAATTGCCCCTTGTGTGGTTTTTCTTTATTAATTTTTTGTCCAACACCACTTCAAACTGCAAAGCTAGTTGACCTGTATCAATCTAGGGACCTGGCCCTGAGTCCAATTTCTCGAGCCGTTTCCAATCAACCTGCCATCTTTCAGCCCATTTCGGCGTCGTCGCGATAAATTACAAAATTGCCCTTGGTGCGGTTTTTCTTTGTTAATTTTCTGTCCAACACTTCTTCAAACTCCAAAGCTAGTTGTCCTATATCAATCTCGAGACTCCAACTTGAGTCCAATTTCTTTGGCCATTTCCAATCAACCTGCCAAATTTCAGACCATTCCGACACCGTCGCGACAAATGACGAAATTGCCCCTGGTGCGATTTTTCTTATTAATTTTCTGTCCAACACTACTTCAAACTCCAAAGCTAATTGTCCTATATCAGTCTCGGGACTCCCCCCCGAGTACAATTTCTTGGGCCATTCCCAATCAACCTGCCAAATTTCAGACCATTCAAACACCATCGTGACAAATCACAAAATTACCCCTGCTGAGGTTCTTATTTGTTAATTTTCTGACCAACACTTCTTTAAACTCCAAAGCTAGTTGTCCTATATAAGTCCCATTTTGGCATCGTCACGACAAATGACAAAATTGCCCCTGGTTCGATTTTTCTTTGTTAATTTTCTGTCCAACACTTCTTCAAACTCCAAAGCTAATTGTGCTATATCAGTCTCAAGACTCTGCTCCAAGTCCAATTTCTAGGCTGTTTCCAATCAACCTGCCAAATTTTAGACGATTCCGACACCGTCGCGAAAAATGGCGAAATTGCCCCCGGTGCGGTTTTTCGTTGTTAGTTTTCTGTCCAACAATTCTTCTAACTCCAAAGCTAGTTGTCCTATATCAGTCTAAGGACTCCACCTCGAGCCCAATTTGTCGGGGCCGTTTCTAATCAACCTACCAAATTTTAGACCATTTCGACACCGTCGCGACAAATGACGAAATTGCCCCTGGTGAGGTTTTTCTTTATTAATTTTTTGTCCAACACTACTTCAAACTCCAAAGCTAATTGTCCTATATCAGTCTCGTGACTCCGCCCCGAGTCCAATTTCTTGGGCTATTTCCAATCAACCTGCCAAAATTCAGACCATTTCGACACCGTCACGACGAATGACGAAATTGACCCTGGTACGATTTTTCTTTGTTAAATTTCTATCCAACATTCTTCAAACTCCAAAGCTAATTGTCCTATATCAATCTCGGAACACTACCCCGAGTTCAATTTCTCGAGCAGTTCCAAATCAACCTGCCAAATTTCTGACCATTCCAACACCGTCGTGACAAATCACAAAATTACCCTTGCCGTGGTTCTTATTTGTTAATTTTGTGTCCAACACTTCTACAAACTCCAAAGCTAGTTCTCCTATATCAGTCTAGCGATTCCACCCCGAGTCCAATTTCTCGAACCGTTTCCAATCAACCTGCCAAATTTCAGCCCATTCCGACATCGTCGCGATAAATGACGAAATTGTCCCTGGTGCGATTTTTCTTTGTTAATTTTTAGTCCAACACTTTTTTAAACTCCAAAGCTAGTTGTCCTATAACACTCTGAGGACTTCGCCCCGAGTCCAGTTTCTCAGGCCATTTCCAGTCAACCTCCCAAAGTTAAGCATATTACGGCACCGTCGTGACAAATGGCGAAATTGCCCCTGGTGCGGTTTTTCGTTATTAGTTTTCTGTCCAACACTTCTTCCAACTCCAAAGCTAGTTGTCCTATATCAGTCTGGGGACTCCACCCTGAGCCCAATTTCTCACGCCGTTTCTAATCAACCTACCAAATTTCAGACCATTTCGACACCGTCGCGACAAATGACAAAATTGCCCCTATTGCGGTTTTTATTTGTTAATTTTTTGTCCAACACTTCTTCAAACTCCAAAGCTAGTTGTCCAATATCAGTTTTGGGACTCTACCCCAAGTCCAATTTCTTGGGCCATTTCCAATCAACTTGCCAAATTTCAGCCCATTCCGATGCCATCGCAGCAAATGACGTAATTGCATCTGGTGCGATTTTCTTTGTTAATTTTCTGTCCAACACTTCATCAAACTCCAAAACTAGTTGTCTTATATCAGTCTCCGGACTCCGCCCAAGTCCAATTTCTCGGACCGTTTCCAATCAACCTGCCAAATTTAAACCCATTTCGACACCGTCGCGGCAAATGATGAAAATACCCTTGGTGCGGTTTTTCTTTGTTAATTTTCTGTCCAACACTACTTCAAACTCCAAAATTTGTTGTCCTGTATCAGTCTCGGACTTCGCCCTTCGCCAATTTCTTGAGCCATTTCCAATCAACCTGCCAAATTTCAGCCCATTTCGATGTCGTCGAGGTAAATGACGAAATTGCCCCTAGTGCGGTTTTTCTTTTTGAATTTTCTGTCCAACACTTCTCTAAAATCCGAAGCTAGTTATCCTATATCAGTCCTAGGACTCCACAATGAGTTCAATTTCTTGGGCCATTTCCAATCAGCCTGCCAAATTTAAGCCCATTTCGGCACCGTCGTGACAAATGACGAAATTGCCCCTGGTGCGATTTTTCTTTGTTAATTTTCTGTCCAACATTACTACGAACTCCAAAGCTAGTTGTCATGTATTAGTCACGGGACTTGGCCTCGAGTCCAATTTTTTAGGCCATTTCCAATCATCCTGCCAACTATCAATCCAATTCGACGTCGTCGCAGCAAATGACGAAATTGCGCCTGGTGTGGGTTCTCTTTGTCAATTTTCTGTCCAGAATTTCTTCAAACTCCAAAGCTAGTTTTCCTACATCAATCTGGGGACTCCACCTCGAGTGTAATTTCTCGGGCCATTTCCAATAAACCTGCCAAATTTTAGACCATTCTGATACCGTCGTGACGAATGACCAAGTTGCCCCTGGTGCCGTTTTTCTTTATTAATTTTCTGTCCAACACTACTTCAAACTCCAAAGCTAGTTGTCCTATATCAATCTCGAGACTTGGCCATGAGTCCAATTTCTCGGGCCATTTCCAATCAACCTACCAAATTTCAGCCCATTCCGAAGTCGTCGCGGCAAATGACGAAATTCAAATGACAAAATTGCCCCTGGTGCAGTTTTTCTTTGTTAATTTCTGTCCAACACTTTTTCAAACTCCAAAGCTAGTTGTCCTTTATCAGTCCTGGGACTCCACTCCAAGTCCAATTTCTCGGGCCGTTTCCAATCAACCTACCAAATTTCAGCCCATTTCGACACCGTCGCGACAAATGACAAAATTGCCCCTGGGCCGTTTTTCTTTGTTAATTTTCTGTCCAACACTTCTTCAAACTCCAAAGCTAGTTGTCCTTTATCAGTCCTGGGACTCCACTCCAAGTCCAATTTCTCGGGCCGTTTCCAATCAACCTACCAAATTTCAGCCCATTTCGACACCGTCGCGACAAATGACAAAATTGCCCCTGGGCCGTTTTTCTTTGTTAATTTTCTGTCCAACACTTCTTCAAACTCTAAAGCTAGTTGTCCTATATCAGCCTCATGAGTCCACCCCAAATCCAATTTCTCGGGCCATTTCCAATCAACATGTCAAATTTCAGCCCATTCCAGCACCGTCGTAACAAATGACGAAACTGCCACTGGTTCAGTTTTTCTTTGTTAATTTCTGGACTCCACACCAACTCCAATTTCCTGGGCCATTTCCAATCAACCAGTCGAATTTCAGCCCATTCCGACATCGTCGCGACAAATGACGAAATTGCCACTAGTGCGGTTTTCATTGTTAATTTTCTGTCCAACACTTCTTCAAACTCCAAAGCTAGTTGTCGAATATCAGTCTTGAGACTCCACCCCGAGTCCAATTTCTCGGGCCATTTCCAATCAACCTGCCAAATTTCAGCCCATTCCGACACCGTCGCGACAAATTACCAAATTGCCCCTGGTGCAGTTTTTCTTCATTAATTTTCTGTCCAACACTTCTTCAAACTCCAAAGCTAATTATCCTATATCAGTCTAGGGACTCCACCCCGAGTCCAATTTCTTGGGTCATTTTCATTCAACTTGTCAAATTTCAGCCCATTCCGATGCCGTCGCGACAAATGACGAAATTATCCCCGGTGCGATTTTTCTTTGTAAATTTTCTGTCCAACACTTCTTCAAACTCCAAAGTAGTTGTCCTATATCACCCTTGGGACTCCGTTCGGAGTCCAATTTCTTAGGCCATTTCCAATCAACTTGCCAAATTTCAGCCCATTCCGACACCATCGCTACAAATGACAAAATTGCCCGTGGTGCGATTCTTCTTTATAAATTTTCTGTCCAACACTTCTTCAAACTCCAAAGCTAGTTGTCCTATAGCAATCTCGATACTCTGCCCCAAGTCCAGTTTCTAGGGCCATTTTCAATTGACCAGTCAAATTTCAGCCCATTTCGACACCGTCGCGACAAATGATAAAATTATCCCTTGTGCGATTTTTCTTTGTTCATTTTCTGTCCAACACTTCTTCAAACTCCCAAGCCAGTTGTCCTAAATCAGTTTCGTGAGTCAACCCTAAGTCCATTTACTAGGTCCATTTCCAATTAACCTGTAGAATTTTAGCCCATTCCGACACCGTCGTGACAAATGATAAAATTGCTCTCAGTGCAGTTTTTCTTTGTTAATTTTCTGTCCAGCACTTCTTCAAACTCCAAAGCTAGTTGTCCTATATCAGCCTCATGAGTCCACCTTGAATCTAATTTCTCAGGCCATTCAATCAACCGTCAAATTTCAGCCCATTCTGAAATCGTAGTGACAAATGACAAAATTTTCCTGGTGCGGTTTTCTTTGTTAATTTTTTGTCCAACACTTTTTCAAACTCCGAAGCTAGTTGTCCTTTTTCAGTCTTGGGACTCCACCCCAAATCCAATTTCTCGGGCCATTTCCAATCAACCTACCAAATTTCAGCCCATTTCGACACCGTCGCGACAAATGACAAAATTGCCCCTGGTGCGGTTTTTCTTTGTTAATTTTCTGTCCAACACTACTTCAAACTCCAAAGCTAGTTGTCCTATATCAGTCTCATGAGTCCAACCCGAATCCAATTTCTCAAGCCATTTCCAATCAACCTACCAAATTTCAGCCCATTTCGACACCGTCGCGACAAATGACAAAATTGCCCCTGGTGCGGTTTTTCTTTGTTAATTTTCTGTCCAACACTTCTTCAAACTCCAAAGCTAGTTGTCCTATATCAGTCTCATGAGTCCAACCCGAATCCAATTTCTCAAGCCATTTCCAATCAACCTATCAAATTTTAGCCCATTCCAGTACCGTCATGACAAATGACGAAATTGCCACTAGTGCAGTTTTTCTTTGTTAATTTTCTATCCAACACTTCTTTAAACTCCAAAACTTGTTGTCCTATATGATTCATGGGGATGCTACCCTATGTACAATTTCTCAGGCCGTTTCCAACCAACTTGCCAAATTTCATCCCATTCAGACACCGTCGCGACAAATGACGAAATTGCCCCTGGAGCAGTTATTCTTTGTTAATTTTCTGCCCAACACTTCCTGAAACTCCAAATCTTGTTGTCCTATATTAGTTTTAGGGCTTCACCCAAAATCCGATTTCTCAGGCCGTTTCCAACTGACCTACCAAATTTCAGCCCATTCCGACACCGTCGCGACAAATGACAAAATTGTCCCTGGTGCGTTTTTTCTTTGTTAATTTTCTATCCAACACTTCTTCAAACTCCAAAGCTAGTTGTCCTATATCAATCTCAGGACACTGCCCTGAGTCAAATTTCTCGGGCCATTTCCAATCAACCAGCTAAATTTCAGCCCATTTCGACACCGTCGCGACAAATGATGAAGTTGCCTCTGGGGCGATTTTTCTTTGTTAATTTTCTGTCCAACACTTCTTCAAACTCCAAAGCTAGTTGTACTATATCAACCTTGGGACTGCGCCCCGAGCCCAATTTCTTGGGCCGTTTCCAACCAACCTGCCAAATTTTTACCCATTCCGACATCGTCGCGACAAATGACAAAATTAGCCCTGGAGCGGTTTTTCTTTGTTAATTTTCTGTACAATAATTATTCAAACTCCAAAGGTAGTTGTTCTATATCAGCCTTGGGACTGCGCCTCGAGTCCAATTTCTCAGGCCGTTTCCAATCAACCTGTCAAATTTTAGCCCATTCCGACACCGTCGCGACAAATGACCAAATTGCCCTGGTGCGGTTTTTCTTTGTTAATTTTCTATCCAAAACTTCTTCAAACTCCAACGCTGATTGTCCTATATCAGTCTAGGGACTCCACCCCAAGTCCAATTTCTCGAATCTTTTTCTATCAACATGCCAAATTTCAGCCCATTCTGACACCGTCACGACAAATGACGAAATTGCCCCTGGTGCAGTTTTTCTTTGTTAATTTTCTGTCCAACACTTCTTCAAACTTCAAAGCTAGTTGTTCTGTATCAATCTCAGGACTCCATCCTGAGTCCAATTTCTCAGGCCATTTCCAGTCAACCTTTCAAATTTAAGCCCATTCTGACACAGTCGCGACAAATGATAGAATTACCCTGGTGCGGTTTTCCTTTGTTCGTTTTCTGTCCAACACTTCTTCTTACTCCAAAGCTAGTAGTCCTATATCAGTCTCATGAGTCCACCCTGAGTCCAATTTCTAGGGCCATTTCCAATCAACCAGTTAAAATTTAGCCCATTCCGACACCGTCACGAGAAATGATAAAATTGCCCCGTGTGCGATTTTTCTTTGTTAATTTTCTTTCCAACACTTCTTCAAACTCCAAAGCTAGTTATCCTTTATCAGTCTCGAGACTCCGCCCCAAGTCAAATTTCTCAGGCCGTTTCCAATTAACCTGCCAAATTCTAGCCCATTCCGACACCGTCGTGACAAATGACCAAATTGCCCCTGGTGCGATTTTTCTTTGTTAATTATCTATCCAACACTTCTTCAAACTCTAAAGCTAATTGTCCTGTATCAGTCTAGGGACTCCACCCTGAGACCAATTTCTCAGGTCATTTTCAATCAACTTACCAAATTTCAGCCCATTCTGACACCGTCGTGACAAATGACGAAATTGCCCCTGGTGCGATTTTTCTTTGTTAATTTTCTGTCCAACACTTCTTCAAACTCCAAAGCTAGTTGTTCTATATCAGCCTTGGGACTGTGCCCCGAGTCCAATTTCTTAGGCCATTTCAAACCAACCTGCCAAATTTTTGCCCATTCTGACACCGTCGTGACAAATGACGAAATTGGCCCTGGAGCGATTTTTCTTTGTTAATTATCTATCCAACACTTCTTCAAACACTAAAGCTAATTGTCCTGTATCAGTCTAGGGACTCCACCTTGAGACCAATTTCTCAGGTCATTTTCAATCAACTTACCAAATTTCAGCCCATTCTGACACCGTCGTGACAAATGACGAAATTGCCCCTGGTGCGATTTTTCTTTGTTAATTTTCTGTCCAACACTTCTTCAAACTCCAAAGCTAGTTGTTCTATATCAGCCTTGGGACTGTGCCCCGAGTCCAATTTCTTAGGCCATTTCAAACCAACCTGCCAAATTTTTGCCCATTCTGACACCGTCGTGACAAATGACGAAATTGGCCCTGGAGCGATTTTTCTTTGTTAATTATCTATCCAACACTTCTTCAAACACTAAAGCTAATTGTCCTGTATCAGTCTAGGGACTCCACCTTGAGACCAATTTCTCGGGTCATTTTCAATCAACTTACCAAATGTCAGCCCATTCTGACACCGTCGTGACAAATGACGAAATTGCCCCTAGTGCGATTTTTCTTTGTTAATTTTCTGTCCAACACTTCTTCAAACTCCAAAGCTAGTTGTCCTATATCAATCTTGGGACCTGCCCTAAGTACAATTTCTCGGGCTGTTTCCATCCAACCTGCCAAATTTCAGCCCATTCCGACACCGTCGCGACAAGTGACGAAATTGCCCCTAGAGCGGTTAATTTTAGTTAATTTTCTGCCCAACACTTCTTGAAACTCCAAAGCTTGTTGTCCTATATTAGTTTCAGGGCTTTGTCTTGAGTCCAATTTCTAGAGCTGTTTCCAATCGATCTGTCAAATTTTAGCCCATTCTGACACTGTCGCGACAAACGACAAAATTGCCCCTGGTGCATTTTTTCGTTGTTAATTTTCTGTCCAACACTTCTTCAAACTCCAATGCTAGTTGCCCTATATCAATCTTGGGACTTTGCCTCGAGTCCAATTTCTCGGGCCGTTTCCAATCAACCTACCAAATTTTAGCCCATTTCGACACCGTCGCGATAAATGACGAAGTTGCCCCAGGAGCGATTATTCTTTGGTAATTTTCTGCCCAACACTTCCTCAAACTACAAAGCTAGTTGTCCTATATTAATTTTGAGGCTTCACCCGGAGTTCAATTTCTCGGGCCGTTTCGAATCGTCCTGCCAAATTTCAGTGCATTTCGACAACATCGCGACAAATGACAAAATTGCCCCTGGTGCATTTTTCTTTAGTAATTTTCTGTCCAATACTTCTACAAATTACAAAGCTAATTGTCCAATATTAGTCTCGTGAGTCCACCCCGAGTCCAATTTCTTGGGTCATTTTCAATCAACCTCTAGCCCATTCCGACACCGTCGTGATAAATGACAAAATTGTCCCTGGTGCGGTTTTTCTTTGTTAATTTTCTGTCCGACACTTCTTTAAACTCCAAAGCAAGTTGTCATATATCAATCTCGAGACATCATCCTAAATCCACCTTTTTTGGCCATTTCCAATCAACCTGCCAAATTTTCGCCCATTCCGTCACCGCCGCGACAAATGACCAAATTGTCATTGGTGTGGTTTTTCTTTGTTAATTTTTTGTCCAACACTTCATCAAACTCCATGGCTAGTTGTCCTATATCAATCTCTGGACATCACCTCGAGTCCAATTTCTTCAGCCATTTCCAATCAACCAGCCAAATTTCAGCCCATTACGACATAGTCACGAAAAATGAAAAAATTACCCCTGTTGCGGTTTTTCCATGTTAATTTTCTGTCCAACACTTTTTCAAACTCCAAAGCTAGTTGTCCTTTATCAGTCTTAGGACTCTACCCCAACTCCAATTTCTTGGGCCATTTTCAATGAACCTGCCAAATTTTGGCCCATTCCGACACCGTCGCGAAGAATGACCAAATTTCCCCTGGTGCAGTTTTTCTTTGTTAATTTTCTGTCCACCACTTCTTAAAACTCCAAAGCTAATTGTCCTATATCAGTCTAGGGACTCTACCCTGAGTCCAATTTCTTGGGTCGTTTTCAATCAATTTGCCAAATTTCAGCCCATTCCGACACCGTCGCGACAAATGACAAAATTGCTCCTAGTGCGATTTTTCTTTGTTAATTTTCTATCCAACACTTCTTCAAACTCTAAAGCTATTTGTCCTATATCAATCTCGAGAGTCCATCCTGAATCCAATTTCTCAGGCCGTTTCCAATTAACCTACAAAATTTCAGCCAATTCCAACACCGTCGCTACAAATGACAAAATTGCCCGTGGTGCGATTTTTCTTTATTAATTTTCTGTCCAACACTTCTTCAAACTCCAAAGCTAGTTGTCCAATATCAATCTCGAGACTCCACCCAAAGTCCAATTTCTAGAGCCATTTCCTATCAACCTGTCAAATTTTAGCCCATTCCGGCACCGTCGCGACAAATGACAAAATTATCCCTGGTGCGAATTTTCTTTGTTCATTTTTTGTCCAACACTTCTTCAAACTCCAAAGCTAGTTATCCTATATCAATCTCGTGAGTCCACCCCAAGTCCAATTTCAAGGGTCATTTCCAATCAACCTATCAAATTTCAGCCCATTCTGACTCCATCGCGACAAATGACAAAATTGCCCCACGAGCCGTTTTTCTTTGTTAATTTTCTGTCCAACACTTCTTCCAACTCCAAAGCTAGTTGTCCTATATCATCTCATGAGTCCACCCCAAATCCAATTTCTCGGGCCATTTCCAATTAACCTGCCAAATTTCGGCCCATTTCGACATCGTCACGAAAAATGACCAAATTGCCCTTGGTGCAATTTTTCTTTGTTAATTTTCTGTCCATCAATTCTTAAAACTCCGAAGCTAATTGTACTATATCAGTCTAGGGACTCCACCCTAAGTCCAATTTCTTGGGTTGTTTTCAATCAACTTGCCAAATTTCAGCCCATTCTGACACCGTTGCGACAAATGACGAAATTGCCCCTGGTGCGATTTTTCGTTGTTAATTTTCTGTCCAACAGTTATTCAAACTCTAAAGCTAGTTCTCCTCTGTCAATCTCGAGACTCCATTCTGAGTCCAATTTCTCAGGCCGTTTCCAATAAACCTACAAAATTTCTACCAATTCCGACACCGTCGCTACTAATGACAAAATTGCCCGTGGTTCGATTTTTCTTTATTAATTTTCTGTCCAACACTTTTTCAAACTCCAAAGCTAGTTGTCCTATATCAATCTTGAGACTCCGCCTTGAGTTTAATTTCTAGGGCCATTTCCGATTAACCTGTCAAATTTTAGCCCATTCCGACACCGTCGCGACAACTGACAAAATTACCCGTGGTGCGGTTTTTCTTTGTTCGTTTTCTGTCCAACACTTCCTCAAACTCTAAAGCTAGTTCTCCTATATCAATCCCAAGACTCCACCCTGAGTCCAATTTCTAGAGCCATTTCCTATCAACCTGCCAAATTTTAGCCCATTCCGACACCGTCGCGACAAATGACAAAATTACCCCTGGTGCGGTATTTCTTTGTTCATTTTCTGTCCAACACTTCTTCAAACTCCAAAGCTAGTTGTCCTATATCAATCTCGTGAGTCCATAGTAAGTCTAATTTCTAGGGCCATTTCCCATCAACCTGTCAAATTTCAGCCCATTCCGACACCGTCACGACAATGACAAAATTGCCCCTGGAGCGGTTTATCTTTGTTAATTTTCTGTCCAACACTTCTTCAAACTCCAAAGCTAGTTGTCCTATATCAACCTCGTGAGTCCACCCCGAGTCTAATTTCTAGGGCCATTTCCAATTAACCAGTTACATTTTAGCCCATTTCGACACCGTCACAACAAATGACAAAATTACCCCTGGTGCGGTTTTCCTCTGATAGTTTTCTATCCAACACTTCTTCAAACTCCAAAGCTGGTTGTCCTTTATCAGTCTCAAGACTCCACCCCAAGTCCAATTTCTCGGGCTGTTTCCAATCAACTTGCCAAATTTTAGCCCATTCCGACACCATCATGTCAAATGACCAAATTGCCCCTGGTGCGGTTTTCCTTTGTTAATTTTCTATCCAACACTTCTTCAAACTCCAAAGCTAATTGTCCGATATCAGTCTAGGGACTCCACCCCAAGACAAATTTCTAGGGTCATTTTCAATCAACTTACCAAATTTCAGCCCATTCTGACACCGTCATGACAAATGACGAAATTGCCCTTGGTGCTGTTTTTCTTTGTTAATTTTCTGTCCAACACTTCTTCAAACTCCAAAGCTAGTTGTCCTATATCAATCTCGAGATTCTATCCTGAGTCAAATTTCTCAGGCTATTTTCAATCAACCTGCCAAATTTCAACCCATTTCGACACCGTCGTGACAAACGACAAAATTGCCCGTGTTGCGATTTTTCTTCATTAACGTTCTGTCCAACACTTCTTCAAACTCAAAGGCTAGTTGTCCTATATCAATCTCAAGACTCTACCCTGAGTCCAATTTCTACAGTCATTTCCTATCAACCTGTCAAATTTCAGCCCATTCTGACACCATCGCGACAAATGACAAAATTATCCTTGGTGCGGTTTTTCTTTGTTCATTTTCTATCCAACACTTCTTCAAACTCCAAAGCTAGTAGTCCTATATCATTCTTGTGAGTCCACCCTAAGTCTAATTTCTAGGGCCATTTCCAATCAACCTGTCAAATTTCAGCCCATTCTGACACCGTCGCGACAAATGACAAAATTGCCCCTGTAGAGGTTTTTCTTTGTTAATTTTCTGTCCAACACTTCTTCAAACTCCAAAGCTAGTTGTCCTATATCAGTCTTGTGAGTCCACCCCAAATCTAATTTCTCAGGCCATTTCCAATCAACCTGTCAAATTTCAGCCCATTCTGGCACCGTCGTGACAAATGATGAAATTGCCACTGGTACGGTTTTTCTTTGTTAATTTTCTGTCCAACACTTCTTCAAACTCCAAAGCTAGTTGTCCTTTATCAGTCTTAGGACTCCTCCACAAGTCCAATTTCTCATGTCGTTTCAAATCAACCTTCCAAATTTTAGCGCATTCCGACACCGTCGCGACAAATGACAAAATTGCCCCTCGTGCGGTTTCGCTTGGTTTAATTTCTAAGGCCGTTTCCAATCAACCTACCAAATTTTAGTCCAATTTCTTGGGTCGTTTCCAACCAACCGGCCAAATTTTAGCCCATTTCGGCACTGTCGCGATAAATTACAAAATTGCCCCAAGTGCGGTTTCTCTTTATTAAATTTCTCAAGCCGTTTCCAATAAACCCACCAAATTTCGGTCCAATTTCTCGTGCAGTTTCCAGTCAACCTACCAAATTTCACCACATTCCGACACCGTCGCGGCAAATGAGAAAATTGCCCCTGGAGCAATTTTCTTTGTTAAATTTCTTGGGCTGTTTCCAATCAACCGGCCAAATTTTAGTCCAATTTCTCGAGCCGTTTTCAAATCAACCTGCCAAATTTCAGCCCATTCCGACACCATCACGAAAAAGGACAAAATTGCCCCTGGTGTGGTTTCTCTTTGTTAAATTTTCTGGGCCGTTTCCAATCAACATGCCAAATTTCAATCTAATTTCGCGGGCCGTTTCCAATCAACCTGCCAAATTTTAGCCCATTCCGATACTGTCGCTACAAATGACAAAATTGCCCCGGTGTGATTACTCATAGTTGAATTTCTCGGGCCGTTTCCAATCAACATGCCAAATTTTAGCCCATTCCGGCACCGTCTCGACAAATAACAAAATTACCCCTGGAGTGGTTTCTCTTTGTTAAATTTCTCAGGCCATTTCCAATAAACCTGCCAAATTGCAGTCCAATTTCTCGGGCCGTTTCCAATCAACCTGCCAAATTTTAGCCCATTCCGACACCATCGCGACAAATGAAAAAATTACCCCTGGTGCGGTTTTTCTTTGCTCATTTTCTGTACAACACTTCTTCAAACTCCAAAGCTAGTTGTCCTATATCAGTCTTGTGAGTCCACCCCAAGTCCAATTTCAAGGGCCATTTCCAATCAACCTGCTAAATTTCAGCCCATTCCGAAACCACCGCAACAAATGACAAAATTGCCCCTGGTGCGATTTTTCTTTGTTAATTTTCTGTCCAACACTTCTTCAAACTCCAAAGCCAGGTGTCCAATATCAATCTCGAGACTCCATCCCGAGTCCAATTTCTCAGGCCGTTTCCAATCAACCTGCTAAATTTCAACCCATTCCGACACCGTTGTGACAAATGATAAAATTACCCGTGTTGCGATTTTTCTTTATTAATTTTCTATCCAACACTTCTTCAAACTCCAAAGCTAGTTGTCCTATATAAATCTCGAGACTCCACCCTGAGTCCAATTTTGAGGGCAATTTCCTATCAACCTATCAAATTTCAGCCCATTCTGATACCGTCGCGACAAATGACAAAATTATCCCTGGCGCGATTTTTCTTTGTTCATTTTCTGTCCAACACTTCTTCAAACTCCAAAGCTAGTTGTCCTATATCATCTTGTGAGTCCACCCCAAGTCTAATTTCTAGGGCCATTTCCAATCAACCTGTCAAATTTCAACCCATTCCGACACCGTCGCGACAAATGACAAAATCGTCCCTAGAGCGAATTTTCTTTGTTAATTTTCTGTCCAACACTTCTCCAAACTCCAAAGCTAGTTGTCCTATGTTAGTCTCATGAGTCCACCTTGAATCCAATTTCTCAGGCCATTTCCAATCACCCTGTCAAATTTCAGCCCATTCCGGCACCATTGTGACAAATGACGAAATTGCCACTGGTGCGATTTTTCTTTGTCAATTTTCTGTCCAACACTTCTTCAAACTCCAAAGGTAGTTGTCCTATATCAATCTTGGGACTCTGCCCTAATTACATTTCCTCGGGCCGTTTCCAACCAACTTCCCAAATTTCTGCCCATTCTGACACTGTCGCGACAAATAACGAAATTGCCCCCGGAGCTATTATTCTTTGTTAATTTTCTGCCTAACACTTCCTGAAACTCCAGAGCTTGTTGTCCTATAGTAGTTTCAGGGCTTTCCCTCGAGTCCAATTTCTCAGGCCGTTTCCAATCGACCTGCCAAATTTTAGCCCATTCCGACACCGTCGCGACAAATGACAAAATTGCCCCTGTTGCATTTTTTCTTTGTTAATTTTCTGTCCAACACTTTTTCGAACTCCAAAGCTAGTTGTCCTATATCAATCTTGAGACTTTGCTCTGAGTCTAATTTCTCGAGTCGTTTCCAATTAACCTACAAAATATCAGCGCATTTCGACACCGTCGCGACAAATGATGAGGTCGCCCCTGGTGTCGTTTTTCTTTGTTAATTTTCAGTCCAACATTTCTTCAAACTCCAAAGCTAGTTGTTCTATATCAGCCTTGGGAATGCGCCTCGAGTCCAATTTCTCGGGCCGTTTCCAATCAACTTGCCAAATTTTAGCCCATTCCGACACCATCGCGACAAATGACGAAATTGGCCCTGGAGCGGTTTTTCTTTGTTAATTTTCTGTACAACAGTTATTTAAACCCCAAAGGTAGTTGATCCATATCATCCTTGGGACTACGCCTCGAGTCCAATTTCTCGGGCTGTTTCCAATCAACCTGGAAAATTTTAGCCCATTCCGACACCGTCGCGACAAATGACCAAGTTGCCCCTAGTGCGATTTTTCTTTGTTAATTTTCTGTCAACACTTCTTCAAACTCCAAAGCTAATTGTCCTATATCAATTTAGGGACTCCACCTCGAGTCCAATTTCTCGAATTGTTTTCAATCAACTTGCCAAATTTTAGCCCATTCCGACACCGTCGCGACAAATGACAAATTTACCCCTGGTGCGGTTTTTCGTTGCTCATTTTCTGTCCAACACTTCTTCAAACTCCAAAGCTTGTTGTCCGCCCAGGAGCGATTTTTCTTTGTTAATTTTCTGTACAACAGTTATTTGAACTCCAAAGGTAGTTGATCTATATCAGCCTTGGGACTATGCTTTGAGTCCAACTTCTCAGGCCGTTTCCAATCAACCTGGAAAATCTCAGCCCATTCTGACACCGTCGCGACAAATGACCAAGTTGCCCCTGGTGCGATTTTTCTTCGTTAATTTTCTGTCAACACTTCTTCAAACTCCAAAGCTAATTGTCCTATATCAATTTAGGGACTCCACCTTGAGTCCTATTTCTTGGATTGCTTTCAATCAACCTGCCAAATTTCAGCGCATTCCGACACCGTCGTGACAAATGACGAAATTGCCCCTTGTGCGATTTTACTAAGTTAATTTTCTGTCCAATGCTTCTTCAAATACCAAAGCTAGTTGTTCAATATCAATCTTGGGACTCCATTATGAGTCCAATTTCTCAGGCTGTTTCCAATCAACCTACCAAAATTCAACCCATTCAGACACCGTCGCGACAAATGATAAAATTGCCCGTGGTGCGATTTTTCTTTATTAATTTTCTGTCCAACACTTCTTCAAACTCCAATGCTAGTTATCCTATATCAATCTCAAGACTCCTCCCCGAGTCCAATTTCTAGGGCCATTTCCAATCAACCTGTCGAATTTCAGCCCATTCCAATGCCGTCGCGACAAATGACAAAATCGCCCCAAGTGCGATTTTCTTTGTTAATTTTCTCTCCAACACTTCTTCAAACTCTAAAGCTAGTTGTCCTTTATCAGTCTTGTGAGTCCACCCCGAGTCCAATTTCTAGGGCCATTTCCAATCAATCAGTCAAATTTTAGCCCATTTCCACACCGTCGCGACAAATGATAAAATTGCCCGTGGTGCGATTTTTCTTTATTAATTTTCTGTCCAACACTTCTTCAAACTCTAAAGCTAGTTGTCCTTTATCAGTCTTGGGACTCCCCCCCGAGTCCAATTTCTAGGGCCATTTCCAATCAATCAGTCAAATTTTAGCCCATTTCCACACCGTCGCGACAAATGATAAAATTGCCCGTGGTGCGATTTTTCTTTATTAATTTTCTGTCCAACACTTCTTCAAACTCTAAAGCTAGTTGTCCTTTATCAGTCTTGGGACTCCCCCCCGAGTCCAATTTCTAGGGCCATTTCCAATCAATCAGTCAAATTTTAGCCCATTTCCACACCGTCGCGACAAATGATAAAATTGCCCGTGGTGCGATTTTTCTTTATTAATTTTCTGTCCAACACTTCTTCAAACTCCTGTCCAACACTTCTTCAAACTCTAAAGCTAGTTGTCCTTTATCAGTCTTGTGAGTCCACCCCGAGTCCAATTTCTAGGGCCATTTCCAATCAATCAGTCAAATTTTAGCACATTTCCACACCGTCGCGACAAATGACAAAATTGCCCCTGGTGCGATTTTTCTTTGTTAATTTTCTGTCCAACACTTCTTCAAACTCCATAGCTAGTTGTCCTATATCAATCTCGTGATTCCACCCGAATCCAATTTCTCGGGCCATTTCCAATCAACCTATCAAATTTCAGCCCATTCCGACATCGTCGTGACAAATAACAAAATTTCCCCTAGTTCGATTTTTCTTTGTTAATTTTCTGTCCAAGACTTTTTCGAACTCCAAAGCTAGTTGTCCTTTATCAATATTGAGACTCCACCCCAAGTCCAATTTCTTAGGCCATTTTCAATCAACCTGCTAAATTTTAGCCCATTCCGACACCGTCGCGACAAATGACCAATTGCCCCTGGTGCGATTTTTCTTTTTTAATTTTCTGTCCAACACTTCTTCAAACTCCAAAGCTAGTTGTCCCATATCAATCTCGAGACTCTGTCTTGAGTCCAATTTCTTAGGCCGTTTCCAATCAACTTGCCAAATTTAAACCCATTCCGACACCGTCGCGACGAATGATAAAATTGCCCGTGTTGCGATTTTTCTTTATAAATTTTCTGTCCAACACTTCTTCAAACTCCAAAGCTAGTTGTCCTATATCAATCTCGAGACTCTACACCGAGTCCAATTTCTATGGCCATTTCCTATTAACCTATCAAATTTCAGTCCATTCCGACACCGTCACGACAAATGACAAAATTATCCCTGATGCGGGTTTTCTTTGTTCATTTTCTGTCCAACACTTCTTCAAACTCCAAAGCTAGTGGTCCTATATTAGTCTCATGAGTCCACCCCAAGTCCAATTTCTAGGGCCATTTCCCATCAACCTGTCAAATTTCAGCCCATTCCGACACCGTCACGACAATGACAAAATTGCCCCTGGAGCGATTTATCTTTGTTAATTTTCTGTCCAACACTTCTTCAAACTTCAAAGCTAGTTGTCCTATATCAGTCTCGTGAGTCCACCCCGAATCCAATTTCTAGGGCCATTTCCAATCAACCTGTCAAATTTCAGCCCATTCCGGCACCGTCGTGACAAATGACGAAATTGCCATTGGTGCGATTTTTTCTTTGTTAATTTCTGTCCAACACTTCTTCAAACTCCAAAGCTGGTTGTCCTTTATCAGGCATGGGACTCCTCAACAAGTCCAATTTCTCGGGCTGTTTCAAATCAACTTGCCAAATTTTAGCCCATTCCGACACCGTCATGACAAATGACCAAATTGCCCCTGGTGCGATTTTTCTTTGTTAATTTTCTATCCAACACTTCTTCAAACTCCAAAGCGAATTGTCCAATATCAGTCTAGGGACTCCACCCCAAGACCAATTTCCTGGGTCATTTTCAATCAAGTTACCAAATTTCAGCCCATTCCGACACCGTCATGACAAATGACGAAATTGCCCTTGGTGCGGTTTTTCTTTGTTAATTTTCTGTCCAACACTTCTTCAAACTCCAAAGCCAGGTGTCCAATATCAATCTTGAGACTCCATCTCGAGTCCAATTTCTCAGGCCGTTTCCAATCAACCTGCTAAATTTCAACCCATTCCGACACCGTCGCGACAAATAATAAAATTGCCCGTGTTGCGATTTTTCTTTATTAATTTTCTGTCCAACACTTCTTCAAATTCCAAAGCTAGTTGTCCTATATAAATCTCGAGGATCCACCCTGAGTCCAATTTCTAGGGTAATTTCCTATCAACCTATTAAATTTCAGCCCATTCTGATACCGTCGCGACAAATGACAAAATTATCCCTGGTGCGATTTTTCTTTGTTCATTTTCTATCCAGCACTTCTTGAAACTCCAAAGCTAGTTGTCCTATATCAGTTTGTGAGTCAACCCCATGTCCAATTTCTAGGGCCATTTCCAATCAACCTGTCAAATCTCAGCCATTCCGACACCATCGCGACAAATTACAAAATCGCCCCTGGTGCGGTTTTTCTTTGTTAATTTTCTGTCCAACACTTCTTCAAACTCCAAGGCTAGTTGTCCTATGTCAGTCTCATGAGTCCAAGCCAAATCCAATTTCTCGGGCCATTTCCAATCACCCTGTCAAATTTCAGCCCATTCCGGCACCATCATGACAAATGACGAAATTGCCACTGGTGCGATTTTTCTTTGTCAATTTTCTTTCCAACACTTCTTCAAACTCCAAAGGTAGTAGTCCTATATCAATTTTGGGACTCTACCCTAAGTACATTTTCTTGGGTTGTTTCCAACCAACTTGCCAAATTTCTGCCCATTCTGACACCGTCACGACAAATGACGAAATTGCCCCCGGAGCGGTTATTCATTGTTAATTTTTTGCCCAATACTTCCTGAAACTCCAAAGCTTGTTGTCCTATAGTAGTTTCAGGGCTTCGCCCTGAGTCCAATTTTTCAGGCCATTTCCAATTGACCTGCCAAATTTTAGCCCATTCCGACACCGTCGCGACAAATGACAAAATTGCCCCTGTTGCATTTTTTCTTTGTTAATTATCTGTCCAACAATTCTTCAAACTCCAAAGCTAGTTGTCCTATATCAATCTCGGGACTCCACCCTGAGTCTAATTTCTCGAGCCGTTTCCAATTAACCTGCAAAATATCAGCCCATTTCGACACCGTCGCGACAAATGATGAGGTCGCCCCTGGTGTCGTTTTTCTTTGTTAATTTTCAGTCCAACATTTCTTCAAACTCCAAAGCTAGTTGTTCTATATCAGCCTTGGGAATGCACCTCGTGTCCAATTTCTTGGGCCGTTTCCAATCAACTTGCCAAATTTTAGCCCATTCCGACACCGTCGCGACAAATGACGATTTGGCCCTGGAGCGGTTTTTCTTTGTTAATTTTCTGTACAACAGTTATTTAAACCCCAAAGGTAGTTGATCTATATCAGCCTTGGGACTACATCTCGAGTCCAATTTTTCGGGCCGTTTCCAATCAACCTGCAAAATTTTAGCCCATTTTGACACCGTCGCGACAAATAACCAAGTTGCCCCTGGTGCGATTTTTCTTTGTTAATTTTTTGTCAACACTTCTTCAAACTCCAAAGCTAATTGTCCTATATCAATTTAGGGACGCCACCTCTAGTCCAATTTCTCGAATTGTTTTCAATCAACTTGCCAAATTTTAGCCCATTATGACACCGTCGCTACAAATGACAAAATTACCCCTGGTGCGATTTTTCTTTGCTCGTTTTCTGTCCAACACTTCTTCAAACTCCAAAGCTCGTTGTCCTATATCAATCTTGTGAGTCCACCCCAAGTCCTATTTCAAGGGCCATTTCCAATCAATCTGTCAAATTTCAGCCCATTCCGAAATCTTCGTGAAAAATGACAAAATTGCCCCCGGTGCGGTTTTTCTTTGTTAATTTTCTGTCCAACTCTTCTTCAAACTCCAAAGCTAGTTGTCCTATATCAATCTCACGACACCACCCTGAGCCTAATTTCTTGAGCCGTTTCCAATAAGCTTGCCAAATTTCAGCCCATTTCGACACCGTCGCGACAAATGATGAGGTCGTCCCTAGTGTCGTTTTTCTTTGTTAATTTTCGATCCGACATTTCTACAAACTCCAAAGCTATTTCTTCTATATCAGCCTTGGGACTGTGCCTCGAGTCCAATTTCTCGGGCCATTTCCAATCAACTTGCCAAAATTTAGTCCTTTCCGACACCGTCACGACAAATGACGAAATTGGCCCTGGAGCGATTTTTCTTTGTTAATTTTCTGTACAACAGTTATTTAAACTCCAAAGGTAGTTGATCTATATCAGCCTTGGGACTATGCTTTGAGTCCAACTTCTTAGGCCGTTTCCAATCAACCTGGAAAATTTCAGCCCATTCTGACACCGTCGCGGCAAATGACCAAGTTGCCCCTGGTACGATTTTTCTTCGTTAATTTTCTAACACTTCTTCAAACTCCAAAGCTAATTGTCCTTTATCAATTTAGGGACTCCACCTCGAGTCCAATTTATGGGATTGTTTTCAATCAACTTGCCAAATTTAAGCGCATTCCGACACCGTCGTGACAAATGACGAAATTGCCCCTGGTGCGATTTTACTTTGTTAATTTTCTGTCCAACGCTTCTTCAAACTCCAAAGCTAGTTGTTCAATATCAATCTTGGGACTCCATCATGAGTCCAATTTCTCAGGCTGTTTCCAATCAACCTGCCAAATTTCAACCCATTCAGACACCGTCGCGACAAATGATAAAATTGCCCGTGGTACGATTTTTCTTTATTAATTTTCTGTCCAACACTTCTTCAAACTCCAAAGCTAGTTATCCTATATCAATCTCGAGACTCCTCCCTGAGTCTAATTTCTAGGGCCATTTCCAATCAACCTGTCGAATTTCAGCCCATTCCAATGCCGTCGCGACAAATGACAAAATTGCCCCCAAGTGCAATTTTCTTTGTTAATTTTCTCTCCAACACTTCTTCAAACTCTAAAGCTAGTTGTCCTTTATCAGTCTTGTGAGTCCACCCCGAGTCCAATTTCTAGGGCCATTTCCAATCAACCAGTCAAATTTTAGCCCATTTCCACACCGTCGCGACAAATGACAAAATTGCCCCTGGTGCGATTTTTCTTTGTTAATTTTCTGTCCAACACTTCTTCAAACTCCAAAGCTAGTTGTCCTGTATCAATCTCGTGATTCCATTCGAATCCAATTTCTCGGGCCATTTCCAATCAACCTATCAAATTTCAGCCCATTCCGACATCGTCGTGACAAATGACAAAATTTCCCCTAGTTCGATTTTTCTTTGTTAATTTTCAATCCAAGACATTTTCGAACTCCAAAGCTAGTTGTCCTTTATCAATATTGAGACTCCACCTCAAGTACAATTTCTCAGGCATTTTCCAATCAACCTGCTAAATTTTAGCCCATTCCGACACCGACACCGTCACGACAAATGACCGATTGCCCCTGGTGCGGTTTTTCTTTATCAATTCTCTGTCCAACACTTCTTCAAACTCCAAAGCTAGTTGTCCTATATCAATCTCGAGACTCTGTCTTGAGTCCAATTTCTCAGGCCGTTTCCAATCAACTCGCCAAATTTAAACCCATTCCGACACCGTCGCGACGAATGATAAAATTGCCCGTGTTGCGATTTTTTTTTATTAATTTTCTATCCAACACTTCTTCAAACTCCAAAGCTAATTGTCCTATATCAATCTCGAGACTCTACCCTGAGTCCAATTTCTGCGGCCATTTTCTATCAACCTATCAAATTTCAGTCCATTCTGACACCGTCGTGACAAATGACAAAATTATCCCTGGTGCGGGTTTTCTTTGTTCATTTTCTGTCCAACACTTCTTCAAACTCCAAAGCCAGTAGTCCTATATTAGTCTCATGAGTCCACCCCAAGTCCAATTTCTAGGGCCATTTCCCATCAACCTATCAAATTTCAGCCCATTCCGACACCGTCACGACAATGACAAAATTGCCCCTGGAGCGGTTTATCTTTGTTAATTTTCTGTCCAACACTTCTTCAAACTCCAAAGCTAGTTGTCCTATATCAGTCTCATGAGTCCACCCCGAATCCAATTTCAAGGGCCATTTCCAATCAACCTGTCGAATTTTAGCCCATTCCGGCACCGTCGTGACAAATGACGAAATTGCCACTGGTGCGATTTTTCTTTTTTAATTTTCTGTCCAACACTTCTTCAAACTCCAAAGCTAGTTGTCCTTTATCAGTCATGGGACATTCCGACACCGTCATGACAAATGACGAAATTGCCCTTGGTGCAGTTTTTCTTTGTTAATTTTCTGTCCAACACTTCTTCAAACTCCAAAGCCAGGTGTCCAATATCAATCTCGAGACTCCATCCCGAGTCCAATTTCTCAGGCCGTTTCCAATCAACCTGCTAAATTTCAACCCATTCCGACACCGTCACGACAAATAATAAAATTGCCCGTGTTACGATTTTTCTTTATTAATTTTCTGTCCAACACTTCTTCAAATTCCAAAGCTAGTTGTCCTATATAAATCTTGAGGCTCCACCCTGAGTCCAATTTCTAGGGCAATTTCCTATCAACCTATCAAATTTCAGCCCATTCTGATACCGTCGTGACAAATGACAAAATTATCCCTGGTGCGATTTTTCTTTGTTCATTTTCTGTCCAGCACTTCTTCAAACTCCAAAGCTAGTTGCCCTATATCAGTTTGTGAGTCAACCCCATGTCCAATTTCTAGGGCCATTTCCAATCAACCTGTCAAATTTCAGCCCATTCCGAAACCGTCGCGACAAATTACAAAATCGCCCATGGTGCGATTTTTCTTTGTTAATTTTCTGTCCAACACTTCTTTAAACTCCAAAGTTAGTTGTCCTATGTCAGTCTCGTGAGTCCACCCCGAATCCAATTTCTCGGGCCATTTCCAATCACCCTGTCAAATTTCAATCCATTCCGGCACCATCGTGACAAATGACGAAATTGCCACTGGTGCGGTTTTCTTTGTTAATTTTCTTTCCAACACTTCTTCAAACTCTAAAGCTAGTTGTCCTTTATCAGTCTTGTGAGTCCACCCCGAGTCCAATTTCTAGGGCCATTTCCAATCAACTAGTCAAATTTTAGCCCATTTCGACACCGTCACGACAAATGACAAAATTGCCCCTGGTGCGATTTTTCTTTGTTAATTTTCTGTCCAACACTTCTTCAAACTCCAAACCTAGTTGTCCTATATCAATCTCGTGATTCCACCCGAATCCAATTTCTCGGGCCATTTCCAATCACCCTGTCAAATTTTAGCCCATTCCGGCACCATCGTGACAAATGACGAAATTGCCACTGGTGCGATTTTTCTTTGTCAATTTTCTGTCCAACACTTCTTCAAACTCCAAAGCTATTAATCTTGGGACTCTGCCCTAAGTACATTTCCTCCAGCTGTTTCCAACCAACTTGCCAAATTTCTGCCCATTCTGACACCATTGCGACAAATGATGAAATTGGCCCCGGAGCGGTTATTCTTTGTTAATTTTCTGCCCAACACTTCCTGAAACTCCGAAGCTTGTTGTCCTATATTAGTTTTAGGGCTTCGCCCTGAGTCCAATTTTTCAGGCCGTTTCCAATCGACTTGCCAAATTTTAGCCTATTTCGACACCGTCGCGACAAATGACAAAAGCTAAAGCTAGTTGTCCTTTATTAGTCTTGTGAGTCCACCCCGAGTCCAATTTCTAGGGCCATTTCCAATCAACCAGTCAAATTTTAGCCCATTTCGACACCATCACGACAAATGACAAAATTGCCCCTGGTGCGATTTTTCTTTGTTAATTTTCTGTCCAACACTTCTTCAAACTCCAAACCTAGTTGTCCTATATCAATCTCGTGATTCCACCCGAATCCAATTTCTCGGGCCATTTCCAATCACCCTGTCAAATTTCAGCCCATTCCGGCACCATCGTGACAAAAGACGAAATTGCCACTGGTGTGATTTTTCTTTGTCAATTTTCTGTCCAACACTTCTTCAAACTCCAAAGCTATTAATCTTGGGACTCTGCCCTAAGTACATTTCCTCCAGCTGTTTCCAACCAACTTGCCAAATTTCTGCCCATTCTGACACTGCCGCGACAAATGACGAAATTGCCCCCGGAGCGGTTATTCTTTGTTAATTTTCTGCCCAACACTTCCTGAAACTCCGAAGCTTGTTGTCCTATATTAGTTTTAGGGCTTCGCCCTGAGTCCAATTTTTCAGGCCGTTTCCAATCGACTTGCCAAATTTTAGCCCATTTCGACACCATCGCGACAAATGACAAAAGCTAAAGCTAGTTGTCCTTTATTAGTCTTGTGAGTCCACCCCGAGTCCAATTTCTAGGGCCATTTCCAATCAACCAGTCAAATTTTAGCCCATTTCGACACCGTCACGACAAATGACAAAATTGCCCCTGGTGCGATTTTTCTTTGTTAATTTTCTGTCCAATTCTTCTTCAAACTCCAAAGCTAGTTGTCCTATATCAATCTCGTGATTCCACCCGAATCCAATTTCTCGGGCCATTTCCAATAACCCTGTCAAATTTCAGCCCACCATCGTGACAAATGGCGAAATTGCCACTGGTGCGATTTTTCTTTGTCAATTTTCTGTCCAACACTTCTTCAAACTCCAAAGCTATTAATCTTGGGACTCTGCCCTAAGTACATTTCCTCGAGCTGTTTCCAACCAACTTTCCAAATTTCTGCCCATTCTGACACCGTCGCGACAAATGACAAAATTGCCCCCGGAGCGGTTATTCTTTGTTAATTTTCTGTCCAACACTTCCTGAAACTCCGAAGCTTGTTGTCCTATATTAGTTTTAGGGCTTCACCCTGAGTCCAATTTTTTAGGCCGATTCCAATCGACTTGCCAAGTTTTAGCCCATTTCGACACCGTCGCGACAAATGACATAATTGTCCCTGTTGCGTTTTTTCTTTTTAATTTTCTGTCCAACAATTCTTCAAACACCAAAGCTAGTTGTCCTATATCAATCTCGGGACTCTGCCCTGAGTCTAATTTCTTGAACTGTTTCCAATTAACCTGCCAAATTTCAGCCCATTTTGACACCGTCGCGACAAATGATGAGGTCGCCCCTGGTGTCGTTTTTCTTTGTTAATTTTCAACCCAACATTTCTTCAAACTCCAAAGCTAGTTGTTCTATATCAGCCTTGGGACTGTGCCTTGACTCCAATTTCTTGGGCCACCTCCAATCAACCTGTCAAATTTTAGCCCATTTCGACACCGTCGCAACAAATGACGAAATTGGCCCTGGAGCGGTTTTTTCTTTATTAATTTTCTGTACAACAGTTATTTAAACTTCAAAGATAGTTGATCTATATCAGCCTTGGGACTATGCCTTGAGTCCAATATCTCGGCCCGTTTCCAATCAACCTGCCAAATTTCAGCCCATTCCGACACCGTCGCGACAATTGACCAAGTTGCCCCTGGGGCAATTTTTCTTTGTTAATTTTCTGCCAACAATTCTTCAAACTCCAAAGCTAATTGTCCTATATCAATTTAGGGACTCCACCTCGAGTCCAATTTCTTGGATTGTTTTCAATCAACTTGCTAAATTTCAGCCCATTCCGACACCGTCGCGACAAATGACGAAATTGCCCCTGGTGCGGTTTTTCTTTGTTAATTGTCTGTCCAACGCTTCTTCAAACTCCAAAGCTAGTTGTTCAATATTAATCTTGGGACTCCATCATGAGTCCAATTTCTCAAGTTGTTTCCAATCAACCTGCCAAATTTTAACCCATTTAGACACCGTCGTGACAAATGATAAAATTGCCCGTGGTGCGATTTTTCTTTATTAATTTTTTGTCCAACACTTCTCCAAACTCCAAGCTAGTTATCCTTTATCAATCTCGAGGCTCCACCCCGAATCCAATTTCTAGGGCCATTTCCAATCAACGTGTCAAATTTTAGCCCATTCCGGCACTGTCGCGACAAATGACAAAATTGCCCCAAGTGCGGTTTTCTTTGTTAATTTTCTGTCCAACATTTCTTCAAACTCCAAAGCTAGTTGTCCTTTATCAGTCTTGTGAGTCCACCCCGAGTCCAGTTTCTAGGGCCATTTCCAATCAACCAGTCAAATTTTAGTCTATTTCGACACCGTCGCGACAAATGACAAAATTACCCTTGGTGCGGTTTTTCTTTATTAATTTTCTGTCCAACACTTCTTCAAACTCCAAAGCTAGTTGTCCTATATCAATCTCGTGATTCCACCCCAAATCCAATTTCTAGGGCCATTTCCAATCAACTTGTCAAATTTCAGCCCCTTCCAACACTGTCGCAACCAATGACAAAATTTCCCCTGGTTCGATTTTTCTTTGTTAATTTTTTGTCCAACACTTTTTCAAAGTCCAAAGCTAGTTTTCCTTTATCAATATTGAGACTCCATCCCAAGTCCAATTTCTTAGGCCATTTCCAATCAACCAGCTAAATTTTAGCCTATTCCGACACCGTCGTGACAAATGACCAATTGCCCCTGGTGCGGTTTTTCTTTATTAATATTCTGTCCAACACTTATTCAAAGTTCGAAGCTAGTTGTCTGATATCAGTCAGGGACTCTGCCTCGAGTCCAATTTCTCTGGCCGTTTCCCATTAACCTACCAAATTTCAGCACAGTCCGACACCGTCGTGACAAATGACGAAATTGCCCCTGGTACGGGTTTTCCTGGTTAATTTTTTGTCCAACACATCTTCAAACTCCAGATCTAGTTGTCCTATATCACTCTCAAGACTCCATCCCGAGTCCAATTTCTCAGGCCTTTTCCAGTCAACTTGCCAAATTTCAGCCCATTCCGACACCGTCACGGCAAATGAAGAAATTGCCCCTGTTCCAGATTTTCTTTGTTAATTTTTTGTCCAACACTTCTTCAAACATCAATGCTAGTTTTCCTATGTCAGTCTCAGGACTTCATCCCTCGGGACTTTGTCCCGAGTCCAAATTCTCGAGCCATTTCCAATCAACTAGCCAAATTTCGGTCGATTCCGACACCAATGACAAAATTGCCCTTAGTGCGATTTTTCTTCGTTAATTTTCATTCCAACACTTCTTTAAACTCCAAAGCCAGTTATCTTATATCAGTCTTGAGATTCCGTCCCGAGTCCAATTTCTCAAGCCGTTTCCAATCAACCCGCTAAATTTCAGCCCATTCCGACACCGTCGCAATAAATGACGAAATTGCCCCTAGTGCGGTTTTTCTTTGCTAATTTTCTGTCCAACACTTCTTCAAACTACAAAGCTAGTGGTCCTATATTAGTCTTAAGACTTTGCCTGAGTCCAATTTCTTGGGCTGTTTCCAATCAACCTGCCAAACTTCAGCCCATTCCGACACCATCGCGATAAATGACGAAATTGCCCTTGGTGCGGTTTTTCTTTGTTAATTTTCTGTCCAACACTTCTTCAAACTCCAAAGTTAGAAATCCTATATCAGTCTCGGGACTCCACCTCAAGTCAAATTTCTCAGGCCATTTCCAGTCGACCAGCAAAATTTAAGCCCATTCCGACGCCGTCGCGATAAATGAAGAAATTGCCCCTTGTGCGGTTTTTCTTTGTTAATTTTCTGTCCAACAGTTCTTCAAACTCCAGAGCTAGTTATCCTATATCAGTCTTGGGACTCCACCTCAAGTCAAATTTCTTAGGCCGTTTCCAGTCAACCTGCAAAATTTCAGTCCATTCCGACACCGTCGCGATAAATGACGAAATTGCTCCTGGTGTGGTTTTTCTTTATTAATTTTATGTCCAACACTTCGCCAAACTCCAAAGCTAGTTGTCCTATATCAGTCTCAAGACTCCGCCCCGAGTCCAATTTCTTAGGCCGTTTCCAATCAACCTACCAAATTTCAGCCTATTCCGACACCGTCGCGACAAATGACGAAATTGTCCCTAGTGCGATTTTTCTTTGTTAATTTTTTGTCCCACACTTCTTCAAAATCCAAAGCTTATTGTCCTATATTAGTCTCAGGATTCCACCCCGAGTCTAATTTCTCTTGCCGTTTCCAATCGACCAGCAAAATTTCAACGCAATCCGACGTCGACGCAACAAATGATGAAATTGCCCCTGGTGCGATTTTTCTTTGTTTATTTTCTGTCCAACACTTATTCAAACTCCAAAGCTAGTGGTCCTATATCAGTTACGCGACTCCACCCCGAGTCCAATTTCTCAAGCCATTTCCAATCAACATACTAAATTTCAAAAAATGACGAAATTGCCCCTAGTGCAGTTTTTCTTTTTTAATTTTCTGTCCAACACTTCTTCAAACTCCAAATCTAATGGTCCTATATCAGTCTTGGGACTCCGCCCTGAGTCCAATTTTTTGGGCCGTTTCCAATCAACCTGCTAAACTTTAGCCAATTCCAACACCGTACGATAAATGACAAAATTACCCATAGTGCGGTTTTTCTTTGTTAATTTTCTGTCCAACACTTCTTCAAACTCCAAAGCTAGTTGTCCTATATCAGTCTTGGGACTCCACCCCGAGTCCATCCTCTTGGGCCATTTCCAATCAACCTGCCAAATTTTAGCCCATTCCGACAACGTCGTTACAAATGACGAAATTACCCCCGGTGCGATTTTTCTTTGTTATTTTTCTGTCCAACACTTCTTCGAACTCCAAAGCTAGTTGTCCTATATCAGTCTCGGGACTCCACCCTGAGTCCATTTTCTTGAGCCGTTTCCAATCAACCTGCCATATTTTAGCCCATTCCGACACCGTCGTGGCAAATGACGAAATTGCCCCCGGCGCAGTTTTTCTTTGTTATTTTTCTGTCCAACAATTCTTCAAACTCCAAAGCTAGTTGCCCTACATCAGTCTCAGGACTCCGCCCTGAGTCCAATTTCTTAGGCCGTTTCCAATTGACCTGTCACATTTCAGCCCATTCCAACACCGTCGCAACAAATGACGAAATCGCCCCTCTTTCGATTTTTCTTTGTTAAATTTCTGTCCAACACTTCTTCAGACTCCATATCTAGTTGTCCTATATCAGTCTCGAGACTCCATCCCAAGGCCAATTTCTCAAGCCATTTCCAATCAACCTGCCAAATTTCAGCCCATTCCGACACCGTCGCGACAACTGACGAAATTGCCCCTGGCACAGATTTTCATTACTAATTTTCTGTCCAACAATTCTTCAAACTCCAAAGCTAATTGTCCTATGTCAGTCTCAAGACTCCGCCTTGAGTCCAATTTCTTGAGCCGTTTCCCATCAACCTGCCAAATTTCAGCCGATTCCGACACCGTCGCAACAAATGACGAAATTGCTCCTGGTGCGGTTTTTCTTCGTTAATTTTTAGTCCAACACTTCTTTAAACTCCAAAGCTAGTTGTCCTATATTAGTCTCAAGACTCTACCCCGAGTCTAATTTCTCAAGCCATTTCCAATCAACCTGCCAAATTTCAGCCCATTCCGACACCGTCGTAATAAATGACGAACTAGCCCCTGATGCCATTTTTCTTTGTTAATTTTCTGTCCAACACTTCTTCAAATTCCAAAGCTAGTGGTCCTATATCAGTCTCAGGACTCCACCCCGATTCCAATTTCTCAGGTCATTTCCAAACTTTAGTCCATTTCGACACCGTCACGTTAAATGACGAAATTGCCCCTGGTGCAGTTTCTTTGTTAATTTTCTGTGCAACACTTCTTCAAACCCCAAGGCTAGTTGTCCTATACCAATCTTGGGACTCCACCCTGAGTCAAATTTCTTGGGCCATTTCCAATCTACCGACCAAATTTAAGCCCATTCCAACATCATCGCGACAAATGACAAAATTGCCCCTGGTGCGATTTTTCTTTGTTAATTTTCTGTCCAACAATTCTTCAAACTCCAGAGCTAGTTGTCCTATATCAGTCTCAGGACTCTGCCTCAAGTCCAATTTCTCAGGCTCTTTCCAGTCAACCTGCCAAATTTTAGCCCATTCCGACACCGTCGTGACAAATGACGAAATTGCCCCTGGTGCGGTTTTTCTTTGTTAATTTTCTATCCAACACCTCTTCAAACTCCAAAGCTAGTTGTCCTATATCTGTCTCGAGACTCTACCCTAAGTTCAATTTCTCGAACCGTTTCCAATCTACCTGCCAAACGTCAGCCCATTCTGACACCATCGCGACAAATGACGAAATTGCCCCTGGTGCGATTTTTCTTTGTTAATTTTCTGTCCAACACTTCTTCAACCTCCAATGCAAGTTGTCCCCTATCTGTCTTGAGACTCCAACTCGAGTCTAGTCTCATGTGTTGTTTACAATCAACATGCCAAAATTCAGCCCATTCCGATACCGTAGCGACAAATGACAAAATTGCCCCTAGTACGATTTTTTCTTTGTTAATTTTCTGTCCAACACTTCTTCAAACTCCAAAGCTAGTTAGGCTATGTCAGTCTCAGGACCCCGCCCCGAGTCTAATTTCTTGGGCCGTTTCCAATCAACCTGCCAAATTTCAGCCGATTCAAACACCATCGCGACAAATGACGAAATTGCCCCAGGTGCGGTTTTTCTTTGTTAATTTTCTGTCCAGCATTTTTTCAAACTCTGAAGCTAGTTGTCCTATACAAGTCTTGGGCCTCCACCTCGAGTCCAATTTTTTGGGCCGTTTCCAATCAACCTTCCAAATTTCAGCCCATTCCGACAATGTCGCGATAAATGACGAAATTGCCCCTGGTGCGATTTTTCTTTGTTAATTTGTTGTCCAACACTTCTTCATACTCCAAAGCTAGTTGTCCTATATCAGTCTTGGGACTCCACCTCGAGTCCAATTTCTCGGGCTGTTTCCAATCAACCATCCAAATTTCAGCCCATTCCGACGCCGTCGCGATAAATGAAGAAATTGCCCCGGGTGCGATTTTTCTTCGTTAATTTTCTTTCCAACACTTCTTCAAACTCTAAGGCTAGTTGTCCTATATCAGTCTTTGGACTCCGCCCCGAATCTAATTTCTCGGGCCGTTTCCAATCGATCAGCCAAATTTCAGCCCATTTCGACACCATCGTGACAAATGATGAAATTGCCCCTGGTGTGGTTTTCTTTGTTAATTTTCTGTTCAACACTTCTTCTAAATCCACAGCTAGTTGTCCTATATCAGTCTTGGGACTCTGCCCCGAATCCAATTTCTCAGGCCATTTCCAGTCAACCTGCCAAATTTCAGCACATTCCGACTCCGTCGCGGCAAATGACAAAATTGCCCCTGGTACGATTTTCTTGGTTAATTTTCTGTCCAACACATCTTCAAACTCCAGATCTAGTTGTCCAATATCAATCTCAAGACTTCGTCCTGAGTCCAATTTTGCGGTCCTTTTCCAGTCAACCTGCCAAATTTAAGCCCATTCCGACACTGTCGCGGCAAATGACGAAATTGCCCCTGTTGCGATTTTTCTTGGTTAATTTTCTGTCCAACACTTCTTCAAACTCCAGAGCTAGTTGTCCTATGTCAATCTTAGGACTCCGCCCGAGTCCAATTTCTCAAGCCGTTTCCAATCAACCTGCCAATTTAGCACATTCCAACACCATCGCGACAAATGGTGAAATTGCCCCTGGTGCGGTTTTTCTTTGTTAATTTTCTGTCCAACACTTCTTCAAGCTCCAAAGCTAGTTGTCCTATATTAGTGTTGGGACTCTGCCACGAATCCACTTTCTTGGGCCATTTCCAATCAACCTGCCAAATTTCAACCCATTCCGACACCGTCGCGACAAATGACGAAATTGTCCCTGTTGCGATTTTTCTTCGTTAATTTTCTGTCCAACACTTCTTCAAACTCCGAAGCTAGTTGTCCAATATCAGTCTCAAAACTCTATCCCGAGTCCAATATCTTCAGCCATTTCCAATCAGTCGGCCAAATTTTGGCACATTATGACACTGTCGCGACAAAAGATGAAGTTGCCCCTGTTGCGATTTTTCTTTGTTAATTTTCTGTCCAATACTTCTTCAAACGCCAGAGCTGGTCTTCCTATATCAGTCTCGAGACTCCATCCTGAGTCCAATCCCTCAAGCCATTAAAAGTCAACCACCCAAATTTCAGCCCATTCCAACACCGTCGCGACTAATGATATGAAATTGCCCCGGGTGCGGTTTTTCTTTGTTAATTTTCTGTCCAACACTTCATCAAACTCCAAAGAAGGTTGTCCAATATCAGTCTTGGGGCTCCAACCCGAGTCCAATTTCACTGGCCATTTTCAATCAACCTATCAATTTGAGCACATTCCGACAACGTCGCGATAAATGACGAAATTGCCACTGTTGAGGTTTTTCATTGTTAATTTTCTGTCCAACACCTCTTCAAACTCCAAAGCTATTTGTCCTATATCTGTCTCGGGACTCCACCTCAAATCCAATTTCTTTGGCCATTTCCAATCAACCTGCCAAATTTCAGCCCATTCGACGTCGTCGCAACAAATGACGAAATTGCCCCCGATGTGATTTTTCTTTGTTAATTTTCTGTCCAACACTTATTCAAACTCCAAAGTTAGTTGTCCTATATCAGTCAGGGACTCCACCTCGAGTCCAATTTCTTTGGGCATTTCCAATCAATCTGCCAAATTTCAGCCCAGTCCAACACCATTTCGACAAATGACGAAATTGCCCCTTGTACGGGTTTTCTAGGTTAATTTTCTGTCCAACACATCTTCAAACTCCAGATCTAGTTGTCCTATATCAGTCTCAAGACTCTGTCTCGAGTCCAATTTCTCGGGCTGTTTCCAGTCAACCTGCTAAATTTCAGCCCATTCCGACACCGTCGCGACAAATAATGAAATTGCCCATAGTGCGGCTTTTCTTTGTTAATTTTCTGTCCAACACTTCTTCAAACTCCAAAGCTAGTTGTCCTATATTAGTCTCGAGTCCAATTTCTCAGGCGTTTCCAATCAAGCAGCCAAATTTTAGCCCATTCCCACATCACCGCTACAAATGTTGGAATTGCCACTAATGCAGTTTTTCTTTGTTAATTTTCTGTCCAACACTTATTCAATCTCCAAATCTAGTTGTCCTATATCAATCTCGGGACTTTGCCCCGAGTCCAATTTCTCAGGCCGTTCCAATCCTCCTGCCAAATTTCAGCCCAGTCCGACACCGTCGCGATAAATGATGAAATTGCCCCTGTTGCGGTTTTTCTTTGTTAATTTTCTGTCCAACACTTCTTCAAATTCCAAAGCAAGTTGTCCCCTATTAGTCTTGAGACTCTACCCCGAGCCTAATTTAATGTGTCATTTCCAATCAACATGCCAAAATTCAGCCCATTCCGACACCTTCACGACAAATGACGAAATTGCCCCTAGTGCAATTTTTTCTTTGTTAATTTTCTGTCCAACACTTCTTCGAACTCCCAAGCTAGTTGAGTTATGATAGTCTCAGGACTCCGCCCCTAGTCTAATTTCATGGGTCGTTTCCAATCAACCCGCCAAATTTTAGCCGATTCCGACATCGTCGCGACATATGACGAAATTGCCCCAGGTGCGGTTTTTCTTTCTCAATTTTCTGTCCAACACTTCTTCAAAATCCAAAGCTAGTTGTCCTATATAAGTATTGAGACTCCGCCTCGAGTTCAATTTTTTGGGCCGTTTCCAATCAGCCTGCCCAATTTCAGCTTATTCTGACAATGTCGCAATAAATTACGAAATTGCCCCTGTTGCGATTTTTCTTTGTTAATTTGCTGTCCAACACTTCTTCAAACTCCAAAGCTAGTTGTCTTGTATCAGTCTAGGGAGTCCACCTCGAGTGCAATTTTTCGAGCTGTTTCCAATCAACCATCCAAATTTCAGTCCATTCCGACGTCGTCGCGATAAATGACGAAATTGCCCCTAGTGCGATTTTTCTTTGTTAATTTTCTGTCCAACACTTCTTCAAACTCCAAGACAAGTTGTCCTATATCAATCTCTAGACTCTGTCCCAAGTCTAATTTCTTGAGCAATTTCCAATTGACCAGCCAAACTTCAGCCCATTCCGACATCGTCGCGACAAATGGCGAAATTGCCCCTGGTGCAGTTTTTCTTTGTTAATTTTCTGTCCAACAGTTTTTCAAACTCCAGAGCCAGTTGTCCTATATCAGTCTTGGGACTACATCCCAAACCCAATTTCTCCGGCCATTTCCAGTCAACCTGCCAAATTTCAGCCCATTCCGACTCCGTCACGACAAATAACGAAATTGCCCCTGGTGCTATTTTTCTTTGTTAATTTTCTGTCCAACACATCTTCAAACACCAGATCTAGTTGTCCTATATCAGTCTCGAGACTTTGTCCCAACTCCAATTTTTTGAGCCGTTTCCAGTCAACCTTCCAAATTTCAGCCCATTCCGACACCGTCGTGGCAAATGACGAAATTGCCCCTATTGCGGTTTTTCTTTGTTAATTTTCTGTCGAACACTTCTTCAAACTCCAGAGCTAGTTGTCCTATATTAGTCTCGGGACTCCACCTCGAGTCCAATTTCTCAGGCCGTTTCCAATCGACCTGGCAATTTAGTACATTCTGAAACCGTCGCGACAAATTGAAAAATTGCCCTTGGTGCGGCTTTTCTTTGTTAATTTTTTGTCAAACACTTCCTCTATCTCCAAAGCTAGTTGTCCTATATCAGTGTCGAGACTTTTCTACGAATCCAATTTCTCGGGCCATTTCCAATCAACCTACCAAATTTCAGCCCATTCCGACACCGTCGTGACAAATGACGAAATTGCCCTTGTTGCGGTTTTTCTTCGTTAATTTTCTATCCAACACTTCTTCAAACTCCGAAGCTAGTTGTCCAGTATCAGTCTTAAGACTCTACCCTGAGTCCAATTTCTCTGGCCGTTTCCAATCAGCAGGCCAAATTCTAGCACATTACGACACTGTCGCGACAAAAGACGAAATTGCCCCTGTTACGATTTTTCCTTGTTAATTTTCTGTTCAACACTTCTTCAAACACCAGAGCTAGTTGTCCTATATGAGTCTCAAGACTCTACCTTGAGTCCAATCTCTCAGGCCATTTCCAGTCAACCTGCCAAATTTCAGCCCATTCCGACGTCGTCGCAACTAATGATATGAAATTGCCCCTGGTGCGGTTTGTCTTTGTTAATTTTTTGTCCAACACTTCTTCAAACTCCAAAGCAAGTTGTCCTATATCAGTCTCGAGACTCTGTCCCGAGTCCAATTTCACAGGCCATTTCAAATCAACCTGCCAATTTCAGCACATTCCGACAACGTCGCGATAAATGACGAAATTGCCCCTGGTGCGATTTTTCTTTGTTAATTTTTTGTCCAACACTTCTTCGAACTCCAAAGCAAGTTGTCTTATATCAGTCTCGAGACTACGCCCCGAGTCCAATTTAACAGGTCGTGTGTAATCAACCTGCCAATTTCAGTACATTCCGACAACGTCGCGATAAATGACGAAATTGCCCCTGGTGAGGTTTTTCTTTGTTAATTTTCTGTCCAACACTTCTTCAAACTCCAAAGCTATTTGTCCAATATCTGTCTCAGGACTCCACCTCGAATTCAATTTCTCAGGCCGTTTCCAATCAACCTCCCAAATTTCAGCCCATTCCGACATCGTCGCAACAAATTAAGAAATTTCCCGTTGTACAATTTTTCTTTATTAATTTTCTGTCCAACACTTATTCAAACTCCAAAGTTAGTTGCCCGATATCAGTCAGGGACTCCACCTCGAGTCCAATTTCTCTGGCCATTTCCCATTAACCTGCCACTTTCAGCACAGTCCGACACCATCGCGACAAATGATGAAATTGCCCATGGTGCGGGTTTTCTTGGTTAATTTTCTATCCAACACATCTTCAAGCTCCAGCGTCGCTACAAACGACAAAATTGCCCCTGGTGCAGTTTTTCTTTGTTAATTTTCTGTCCAACACTTCTTCAAACTCCAAAACTAGTTGTCCTATATCAGTCTCGGGACTCCGCCCCGAGTCCAATTTCTCGGGCTGTTTCCAATCAACCTGTCAAATTTTAGCCCATTCCGACACCGTCGTGACAAATAACGAAATCGCCCCTGTGCGATTTTCTTTGTTAATTTTCTGTCCAACACTTCTTCAAACTCCAAAGCTAGTTGTCCTATATAGTCTCGAGACCCCGCCCCAAGTCTAATTTCTCAAGCTATTTCCAATCAACCTGCCAAATTTCTGTCCATTCCGACGCCATCGCAACAAATGACGAAATTGCCCCTAGTGCAGTTTTTCTTTGTTAATTTTCTGCTCAACACTTCTTCAATCTCCAAAGCTAGTTGTCCTAAATTAGTCTTGAGACTCCGCCCTGAGTCCAATTTCTTGAGCCATCTCCAATCAACCTGCCAAACTTTAGCCCATTCTGACACCGTCGCGATAAATGACGAAATTGCCCCTGGTGCGGTTTTTCTTTGTTAATTTTCTGTCCGACAGTTCTTCAAACTCCAGAGCTAGTTGTCCTATGTCAGTCTCAAGACTCTGCCCCGAGTCCAATTTTTCAAGCCTTTCCAATCGACCTGCCAAACTTTAGCCCATTCTGACACCGTCGAGTTTAATGATGAAATTGCCCTTGGTGCGATTTTTCTTTATTAATTTTCTATCCAATATTTCTTCAAACCCCAAAGCTAGTTATCTTATATTAGTTTTAGACTCCGCCCCGAGTCGAATTTCTAGGGCCGTTTCCAATCGACCAACCAAATTTAAGCCCATTCCAACACCATCGCGACAAATGATGAAATTGCCCCTGGTGCGGTTTCTCTTTGTTAATTTTCTGTCCAACAGTTCTTTAAACTCCAGAGCTAGTTGTCCTATATCAGTCTTGGGACTCCACCTCAAGTCCAATTTCTCAGGCTGTTTCCAGTCAACAAGCCAAATTTCAGCCCATTCCGACACCGTCGCGACAAATGATGAAATTGCCCCTTGTGCAGTTTTTCTTTGTTAATTTTCTGTCCAACACTTCTTCCAACTTCAAAGCTAGTTGTCCTATATCAGTCTTAGGACTCCACCCCAAATCCAATTTCTTGAGCCGTGTCCAATCAACCTGCAAAATTTCAGCCGATTCCGACACCGTCTCGACAAATGACGAAATTGCCCGTTGTGCGATTTTTCTTTGTTAATTTTCAGTCCAACACTTCTTTAAACACCAAAGCTAGTTGTCCAATATCTATTTCAGGACTCCGCCCCAAGTCCAATTTCTCCAGCCGTTTCCAATCAACCTGCCAAATTTCAGCCCATTCCGACGCCATCGCAACAAATGACGAAATTGCCCCTGGTGCGGTTTTTCTTTCTTAATTTTCTATCCAACACTTATTCAAACTCCAAAGTTAGTTGTCCTATATCAGTCAAGGACTTCACCTCGAGTCCAATTTCTCTGGCCGTTTACAATCAACCAGCCAAATTTCAGCACTGTCCAACACCGTCACGACAAATGACGAAATTGTCCCTGGTGCGGGTTTTCTTGGTTAATTTTTTGTCCAACACATCTTCAAACTCCAGATCTAGTTATCCTATATCAATCTTGAGACTCCATCCCAAGTAAAATTTCTTGGGCCGTTTCCAATCAACCTGCCAAACTTCAGCCCATTCCGACACCGTCGCGGCAAATGAAGAAATTGCCCCTGTTGCGAATTTTCTTTGTTAATTTTCTGTACAACACTTCGTCAAACTCCAAAGCTAGTTGTCCCATGCCAGTCTCAAGACTCTGTCTCGAGTCCAATTTCTCGACCCATTTCCTATCAACCAGCCAAATTTCACCCAATTCCAACACCAATGACGAAATTGCCTTTGGTACGATTTTTCTTCGTTAATTTTCATTCCAAAACTTCTTTAAACTCCAAAGCCAGTTATCCTACATTAGTCTCAGGACT